>NW_017731431.1:480756-486897 GCF_001890085.2 Hipposideros armiger
CTTCTTTGAGTTCATGCAGAACCCAAATATCGAGCTTGCTTACATATCCCAGCTTCTTCAGGTGGTCATGAACACTTGAATGATGGATGTTCAATGTTTCTGCAATCTCTCATGTCATGTAACGTGGGTTTGACTCGATCAATGCCTTTATTTTGTCCTCATAAACCTTGGTGGACTTTCCTGACCGAGAAGCGTCATTGAGATCAAAATCACCAGCACAGAATTTCGTGAACCATCATTGGCACTGACGTTCTTGTAGAGCATTGTCACCATAAACTTTATGCAACTTTTCACAAGCTTGACTTTCTTTTTTCCCTATATGGAATTAAAACAGTAAAATATGGCAAAAATGCACAGTTTGGTCTTCCATCTTCAACTTGTTGTAAAATCTCCAAAACTCAACCAAATCGCTCAATCTTTTTTTAGAATGAAGCTAGAACTGTCAGCTGTCAAATGACATAGCAATAACATAGATGCAAATGACCCTAAGTACTTCCAAAACTGAACTGTTGCAAACAGTTGCAATCTGTTGCAAACGTGTGTCATGACTTTTCCGACAACCCAATACAATGGTAAATAAAACAGAAACAAAGAATCTTTAAATCATCCAGGATCCATGTAGCTCTTATCTCGTTGCTTCGATAGCAATAAGAGCAGGAGTTTGTGTGTCTTCTTGACTTGTAATTCACCTCCATTAACCTGGTGTAGTTATTCACTAAGTCCTGGCTTCTTTCAGTGTGTGTTTTGACTAATTTTCCTTCTATCATCATGGCTACCCTTTATTCTACATATTATTTTCTCACCTCAATCATCTTCTTCTCAAATATTCCTTAAATATTTGCTTAATCAGAGCTTCTTTATACTTGTAAATAGCCACAACTTCTGCTTGCTAATGCTTCCTCATGGCCTGTCTCTGCCTAGTGACCTTTTTGTTGTGTTTCCATTGTTCTTGCCTGATTGTCTCCCTATTTTATAGTTCAAGTTCTCAAGAGACAAAACCTGATTCACATGAGTGATCACCACTGTTTGATAGGACAGGGCTGTCTACACCGGGCTATTCATAGGCCTCTACCCACTAATGATTTTATTGGCTATAGACAAAGGAGAGGTTAGAAAAGGGGGTGCGTAACATGGACATTCCATTGTTTTCCTGCTCAAGGAATAGGTGTACAGAAGCTTCCATGTGTCAGGAACCGTATGCGAAGTAGTGCCCACTATACTCGTATATAACTCACATCTCCCACTCCCTTCATATGTATATTCTAGTTTTCACAAAATGAAATGCACACAGTTCTCGTATATAACTTACCACTTCCATTTCTATATAAATTTGTTCATGTTATTTCTTCTGTATTTGCAATTCTTTAATCCCCAACTCACCTCTCCTGGTTGAATTTCTACCACATATTCAGGGTCCATTCTTCAATGCAAATTTCTCAAAGAAGCCCACTTTATTCTCCTCACCATTTAATTTTTTTATGCCACTTATCATATTCTGTCTTACACTGCAGACATTTGCATGCATCATTTCCTAACTTAAATTTTAACTTTCTTCACAGTATGAAGTACTTTTATCCCTTCGTTAACCTAAGCAGCACCCAACCCGATGCTGTGTATTGAGTGCGCAGCAAATTCGCACAGAATAAATTAATTCAACCATTCAATAAATACTTATTACATGCCTAATATGTACTAGGCACTAATACAGTACTAATAATAGGTACTAAGCTCCGGGGATACAGCAATGAACAAATAAAGCAAAAATCCCTACTCTCTTGAAACTTATGTTTTATTGGAGAACATAAGCAGATAGATAAGTAAAACAGATAGTATAAGAGACGGTGGTGTTTGTTATGGAGAAAAATGAAGCAAGGAAGAAAAACTTGGGAGTGCTAGGAACTGGGTGGTAATTTTTATGGAGTTGTCAGGGAAGCCCTCACTGAGAAATGACATTTGTGCACACACCAAGACTGAGGGGGATTGGGGAAGATGCTATGCAGATATCTGAAGGAAGAGCATCTGGGTAAAGTAAATAGAAAACTGCAAATACCCAGAGGCAGGAGCATGTCTGGCATGTCCATAAAAGAGCATAGAGGTCATGGAAGCTTAGGGAGGGGAAGACAGAGTCGTATGAGCGAGGGCAGGGAGGCCAGCATTGGGAGTGGAGCTCACCTAGGGCCACAGAAGCAATTTTAAGGTCTTGGCTTTTTCCAGCAGAGGAATGCTATGATTCTTTTAAACTTTAGAGGAATCAGTTTGTGTGTTCAGAAGAAACTGAACAGGGGCAAGAACATATTCAGGGGGATGAACAGGAGGCTCCTGCAATAATCAAGGGGTGACATGATAGTGTTTTAGACAGGACGGTGGTGACAGGGATAGTGATAAGTGGTCAGATTCATAAATACAGCAGGTCCTCACCTCACTTTAAGCAAAATGATGTGTAATGAAACTAATTTTACCATAGACTAATTGATATAAATAAGAATTATTTGTTTAAAGCAGCTCATCGATGTTATGATGATACAACATTGAACAAAATGACATTATTCAAGGACCTGCTGATATTTAAAGATAGAGCTGACAGATGTGGCTGACAGGTCACACGTGGGGTGTAAGAACAAAAGAAGATTTGAAAATGACTTCCAAATTTTTGGGCTTTTGCAGTTGGAAGGATGGAGTTACCATTTTACCATTTGCTTAATCAGGGAAGATTATTAAAACAAAAACAAACAAAAAAGTCTTGGTGGGGATAATATCAGGAGTTCAGTGTGAGATGTCACATAAGAAATTGGGTGTAAGAATCTATGTTTCAGGGGAGAGAGCCAAAAATTGAGATATAAATTTGAATGTCATCAGAATATAGACAGTATTTGAAGTCACAAGGATTAGTAAAGATCATTTGAGAAAAAAAGTAAAGAAGTGAAGAAGTCTAATGACTGAATCATGGGGCTATCAAAACACAGAGGTGAGCATTCACTTCATTCATTTAACACTATGCATCACAGTAACTTCTATCCAGAGTCCCATTTTACAGATGAGGAAAATAAAGCTCACAGAAGTTAGATGTCCACAATCACACACTAGAAAATGACAGGAGTGTGATTCAAACTTTGTGGGATCTGGCTTCGGAATTGTTCTTAAGCACTGCTTTATTTTGCATCTCAGTGAATATAATCTATATGTTGCCTGATGATTCAATAAATATTCACAGAATTTGAATGAAGTACATCAGCAACAGTTTCATTTCTAAATGTAGAAATAAGCCACTTGGGAGTTTAGGAAAGCATCCAACAATCCAAAGAGGAATTTTCACCAAAAAAGAAGGTGGAAAGGCCAAGGGTATAATTTAGGCCACTTACAGGTAGAATGGTCACAGCTGTTTCTGTCCCCTCCAGGCTGCCTCTAAGATAACCAAGCAAAACCACATGCATCTGGAGCAGTCCAAATGCACACCAGATACTTAGCATCCATTTCCTTGTTTAAATGCCCCATATGCTGGACTCTGATTAGCTCTTTTGGCATCGGCACACAAACTAATTCAGGCTGGTTACTTTCTGGCTTGTCATGTTCTATAATAAAGTAGAGCAGAGACTCAAATGAAATAAAATGTCTGTTCAGTGCCAAAACTATTCTGATCCTCCCATTTTAGCCAACAATGTAGAAAACATATAGGCAAAATTCAGGTTTAACCTGGTGCTACAGAATGGTTTCTGAGGTTTCTTCAGTAATACGCAGATGAAATGTTTCAGTTCTCCCAGGTATGTCAGCTTGGTTTTTTTTTTTGTTTTGTTTTCTAAATTAAGCAAACTTTTATATTAGCCAAGAAAGAGGGAATGGAGACTATTTAGTGTCATGAAAAAATGAACCAGTGCATCCACAGCCCTAGCAAAATGCACTGTTAGATATAAAATATAGCTAATGTCTACTGACATATTTGTGTCTCCTATGGGATCAAGACCCACAGGTCCCAGTCTTTTTTTAGGGAGCACCGAGGTGAAGAGTTGGATTTTGAAGCTCCTGTCATTCATCCACACAGCATGAATGGGTTGTCAGCTGCAGCAAACNCTGTCTTTTTCTATCCCTGAGGCCATATTACAATTACCCATTTGTATTGTCTCATCCCTTCCCCTTCTCCTTCATCCCCACCCCCTCCCTACTAGCAACCCTCAGTTCTTCCTCTGTGTCTCATATATACATATATACACACATATTTACAAACATACATAAACACATATACATAATTTTAACATTTTAAAAATAATTTTGTAAAAAATCTGCTGTGGAGTTTAAATAAATACATAGCTTCCAAATCAACATATTATTTTTAAAATGCAATAGACACTACTGGGCAAATTTTTGAGATTCAAAATTCTTGCTAATTTATTAATGTTGATTATCTTTGGAAAATCTCAATTTTTTTAGATTACAATATGATTGAAGATTATCAGGACATTATTATAAACTTGTTCAATTGTTTATGTAGCTGAGAAGTGTTTATGCTGGGGGGTTCCTCTACTTCGCATTTCAAATAAAAAAGGTCCTTAACTCAAAGCTTAGGAAATAAGAAATGCTAACTTAGTGATCATAATCCTCTTTTGTGCAGTAATATCCCCATCTACAGGAATTTCAGCATGTAACTAAAAGTCAAGTCCCATATTCTTGCATTTTTGCAACTTCTGACACATGTGTGCATGTGTTTGAAAATAACTATTGCATTAGACAGTTGGGAATGCCTTGTTATATGACCCATATCAGTTCTTTCTCTTTATCTTTGTGTCTTCTTAGTAGCTTTGCTATAGCCTTAGATGATTATGCTGATTTCAAATTTTTTCTGCTATGTTCTTTAAAAATATAAAATTTTAAACAACA
Organism: Hipposideros armiger; assembly: GCF_001890085.2. NCBI lineage: Eukaryota > Metazoa > Chordata > Mammalia > Chiroptera > Hipposideridae > Hipposideros > Hipposideros armiger. The sequence goes on from NW_017731431.1 coordinate 485,626, forward strand.
GTACAGTGTAGAAGCAGCTAGTGCTAACCTTGATGCTGATTAACTTGACAAGAAGAAATGACTGCTCCCTTTGACTTTGTTTTTCTAGATGCTGTTCCTCAAGCAGCTTCTCTATATCCAGATTTCCTACAGCACTTTTAAAATGTTAGTTTCCTGATGTAGATTGCATTAGCATCCTTACGAGAAAAAAAAAATGTTCTGTAAAATTACATTAAATTAGACAATTTTTATTTGAACTCTTGAGAAGTATGTGTTGCCTTGCAAAAAAATCTTCCTCTAGAGAAAAAGAAACAAATTTTACAAATGCAGAAAACAGTTTGAATTATGTTTGAGTAGATGGGAAAAACAAGTAAGAGGAGAAAGTTCCATTTATTTCATTATTTTTAAGTGGTCTGTTTTATATTACTAGGTCCAGAGAAGCAAAAATAAGTACTATAAATAAAGTAGAATTAAAATGTGCCTCTACCTTATAAACACAAATTTATGTCAAATATTACAATATTTATTTTTTTCTTAAAAGAAAATTTGGAAAATAATACATGCATACAAAATGAGGTCCATTTATCATTGTATTATGCCTGTAATAACATCAACTGCAGCCATCATGCCAACAGTCAATGACAGATGGCATGTGATATAAAAAAATCTAGTTATATAAATCTATATCTTATAAAATCTGCCATATTAAAAAGACTTTTGCTTATATTAAAGCTACTTTTAATTTTCACTGCCAGAGTAAGCAATTTATTAGGCAGCATGTTTGATGAGCGCAATTAAATTCCCATCTTTCCAGGTTGGTAGCATCGTTCATGGTCAAGACATACAACTTTAAACAAAAGCACCAAATGAAATGAAAACAGAAAAAAAAAAAAAGCCAGTTGTGTAAGTTTTCATTAAACTACTCTATTTTGTCCCCAGCTGTCAAAATAGAATGGGCTACTTTACGATAATACCATTCTACATGGAATCGAACAGAAAAAAAAATCATAGATTATTTCCATTGCCATAGAGATCCTTGAAACACATCTAGCAAAAGTGCACTTCATCTGTTATAGCATAGTTCAGAAGAGGAAGCTAACGACTAGAGGGCAAATGGTTTGTGCACAGATCTATGAGTTGCAAGAATCAGGAATGAGCTTGTTCAATCTTAAGTAATGGGGACATATGATATAGCTATTGAGTTGTTGGAAAAGTCACGATGTATTTTGTCTATGTTTTTCAAAGGTCATTTATTTATATAAAGAACAAAGATCAATCAATGATATATTGCCC
>NW_017731431.1:491441-579692 GCF_001890085.2 Hipposideros armiger
TACAAAGTGCCCCCACTCTACCTTTCCCCCACCCCACACACACACACACACACACACACACACACACACACACACACACACACACACACACACAGGCTCTTTGTCCATTCATCAGGCTAATGGTAGCTTTCCTTTAGTCCTTCTCTCTCAAGGCTGTTTCATTAGAAGCAGGGATTATAGTGTATTGACTTGTTTCTTCCTAAGACCCAGTCAATGCAGTAAGCAATCTAATTGATACTTTATTAACTGTTTTATCATACTAATGGAAATATGTTTAATAAATCGTACATTCTTAATAAGTCATTCTCATTAAATCTTTAGTAAGTAATAATTAGTTGTAATGGTCTATAATTTTAGTTTATAATGCAATTTAACAGAAACATATCCACTATATTGACTCTAAATAGCCGATGCTCCTGTTTTATCAAATTTTTCCAATAAAACATTTGGTTTTATTTTGTGGTTTAAAACTTGAATGTTTGGATTTAGTCAAAGCTTTACCAAGTTATTATATGTGTTCTAATTTGAGGTTCACTTCAGAATTATTTCCTTATTTAAAAGGAAATTATGGTCTCTGAGACTATCTGGATTACTTTGTATACTTTTTGATTAACATTCATGACTTGGAGATTGTTTTTATAAAAATGTTGTGCTTAGAGGCACCGTTTAAGATTATACAGGGAATGCTGTTATCATGTTATTTACTGTCCTCTCTATAGATTTTTTTTATGACATACTGCGGGCCTATGAAACCAAATGCATCAACTTAATTAAAGTTTTCTTTATAGTGCCAAACGACCAATTAATTAGTTTCCTTTAAGAACTCCCTGTGTCAGATGCAAAGTTACTTTTAGCCTTATGTTGATTTTTCTTTTTACCCATATGCAACCCACTATAACCCAGCTGTCAAAGGAAGTTAAACAGATCTAATCAACAAGCCATTACTTGATTTCTAATGACACCTTTTAAACATCTAAATTCTAATGCCCAAATACCACTGTAAATACCTTTCTTAAGAAAGGTTGAAATCCTCATCATTTGCGTCTAGAAACAAGCTGATTAGCTTGCCAGATATAAAAACACAATGTGTTCGTTACATATTTATACAATGTAGCTTTCTTTATGACTCTGAAGGGTATTGTTTTCTGTGTGAAGTGGCTCTTGTTTGTGACTCTAGCATTTGCCACAACAAAACTTTTAGATAAAAACATACACTTAAAAGACAGACAAGCCAGTAGTCAAAGATTTAAGTTCAGGTATCTTATATTTCATAGCAATTCTCCTTATTCACACAGTAAAGTAATACATAAATGCTATTTTTGCTAAATAGTCCAATACCTAAATATGTTTATGTTCTGATAGGAAAGGAGGAAAAGAGATTAAACAGCACTGGAAGTCAATATAAAAATTCATTTCTAAGCATAATATGACAGATATTTGCCCAATGTGTATCACCTTGGATATTTTAATAAAAATCTTGATAAACATGTCAATTTCCTACACACAAACACCAAGGTAGAGCATACTTACCCAAGATAAATAACAATTTCCTCTGGGCAAAAAGGAGAAAAAAGAATGGTGATTTCTTTATTTTTATATCTCATACTTATTCTACAGGAATATCAGGTTTAGATGGCTTAATTATCACTGCATAAACATCATAAATGCTACCATGATTAAGGCAGTGACTGAAAATTTCCTGCAGATTGCAAAAGTTCCTTCAGGCTTAAGAAGTGTAGAGTAAAAAAGCATGGTTTGAAGTGCCCCCTATAATTAGGGACTCCCTGTCACCCTTGCCAGTGCTTACTGGCATTGCAAGTGCTTAGACACATGTTTATCTGTGGTAGCTGAGAACCTTGTAAAATATGTGTGGAAATTTGGTGTATTCAAAGAACCAACCTTGTTTAGTATATCAAAATCTGTCCTATTAAAGTAAAAAAATTCATATCAAATACTGTTTTTTCAGCTGATAATTATTTACCAGCTAGCCTTCCCAGAAAACTCTGCAGATTAAAAGTAGAGGGGGTGGAAACAGAAAAGGACCCTTTAATGCAGGTAAGTGCATGAAATGGAAATGCTGATGAGAGGGCACATAGACTAGGCTGCCGATGATAATTTAAGACACTATACGTAATGCAAAATGTGACCCACTGTAAAAGCCCATGAATTAACCTCCTGCTTTACTGTGTGAAGATTATAAAGCTTAGAGCTTAATGATTTTAATAAAAACAAAAACAAAATTACTATGTCTTTGAGAGAGCCTCAGAAACATTCAATTAATGGAATTAAGCAACAAAATGCTATCTGTTTTCTATGTGAAAACATGATTCAACTAAAAACAAACCACCTGACATTAAAAAAAAAAAGCCACATTCAGGTATGTTTACACTCTGATGATCAGTAAAATTTAAGATATATAATAATATTTACTAATGTGGAATGGTTAACCCCCAAATATCTCAAAAACTCCTGAATGGAAATAATACAAAGCTTGTGGACTTAGAATATGATTATTTACCTTTTAAACTATAGCATGTATTTATTTTTTTCTTAGATTTTGTTTAATTGAACCATTTTTTAAGACATCATTTAATTTTGTACCTGTATTTATGAAAAGCCTGGTCTGCTAACAACAATACATATATATATATATATATATATATATATATATATATATAAAATCACATTCATGAATTGTATGTATTGAGTTAACATAACATTGCCTAGTACAATGCTATTGCAATGTTTCCATCTATAATGGGGGAACTTAATTGGTAATTGAGAATAGACTACATTTTCTTAACAAAATTAATAAGTTATACTTACATAATAGCTCTTGAGAAATATAATGCATATATTTTAACAGCTTATTCCCACCACAATTGCCTCAATTCAAATTGAAACTCATCTTTGCTATTTTTAAATCTATAGCTACTTTTTATTACCCTTGTATTTTTTAATAAATGGTTTGTGTAACACCTATATTTTATCCCCCAAAATATTTCATTCATTTTATGTACTATAATACACTTTTATACATAATATCAATAATAAATGCAATCAAACCCTAAGCTCTTCTCACAGCATAAACCAAATAGCTGAATGCATTACAGAGAAGCACACACAGCATGATGGGAACCACATATAAGTTACATGATATTTCTTAGGGAAGAAACTAACTAGAGTACAGTGTGAGTTTCATATTATTTGAACACCTGCTTTGTCCAACAAAAGATTTCCAGTGGCCTATAAAAAAAAATGGACATCCTTAAGATGATAAGTATATAACACGTAGAAGTCAGAGTTGGCAAAAAAATCAATCTATCACAAGGTTATCACACACTTCATAGCAGAATGTGCCAGGCACTACGCTAAGCCACAGAGATTTTGAAGTAAATAAAACTAAGTCTGCAATTTACTCACATATGAGTAATGGTAGAAATCCTCTAGAAGGAACATAAATAAACCATGGAACAAAGTGAACATTAGGGCTGATTCTCAACACAATAAAAAAGTAACATGCACCTTCCAAACTGTGACTTCTCTACACAGTTACCTTTGTTTCCTTGGACTGCCTTGTCTCCATCAACATGCTGCTTTCTGGCTATTTAAAGTGAGAGTCTGTCTCCAGACCATGTATGACCAGAAATCTCACCATCTCCAAACTTATAAGGGTAAACTGTATATTATTAAAATATGCTATTGAAGATAATTAGAGCAAATTATGAAGCCTTCCTACACATTTTTATGTGAACTACCTTCAGTAGACAATACTTCCACCACTAATAAGAAAACTATCACCACCATACACCAATATTTAACTTAAATGAAGAAACTGAGGCTAAGCACAAGAATGAAGTTGCTATAGTAGAAATTAATACAGATGCTTTGATAATATATCTTGCAGTTAATTTTTAATTGCACTCCATTTATGCCTGAATCACTCTAAAAAACACATCTACAATTGATTTTTATCTCTAAGCAAATATAAAACAACTAACCTTGGTCTCTTTGTAATGGCAAAGGATCTCCTGTTTTATTTCTATTTGTTTCTATCTTTTTAATCATAAAATGAGATCAGCTTTAGTTTAGCACAACTATTTAAAATGTTTATACTATGTGGTATTATGAAAACTTAAAGTAAAATACTGGCTACAAAAAAGTAAGGATATTAGAATAATTTCAAATTCAAAAATAATTATGGAGGTAGGGAAGAGTGTTGACATGGGGTAGGGGAAAACATATACTTTTTCAGAGTTAAAACAAAATTTTAAAAATAGCACAGACAAAACTTTAGTCTAACCAAGAAAAAAAGAGAGAAGACCCAAATAAATAAAATTAAAAATGAAAGAGGATAGCAAACAACCCATTGGTTAAAGAGGCAATAAAAGAAGAAATCAAAAAGTATCTTAAGACAAATAAAAATAGCAACAACTTTCCCAAATCTATGAGATGCAGCTAAAGCAGTTCTAGGAGGGAAGTTCATAGCGATACATGTCTACCTCAAAAAACAAACAAAAAATCCCTTATAATCAAACTTTATGCTTAAACAAACTAAAGAAAGAACAAACAATACCCAAAGTAAGTAGAAGGAAGGAAGTAATAAATATCAGAGGGAAAATAAACAAATAGAGACTAAAAAAATAATAGAAACAGTTGATGAAACTAAGATATGGTTCTTTGAAAAAATAAACAGATTGATAAACATTTAGCCTGACTCATAAAGGGAAAGAGAGAGAGAGAGAGAGAGAGAGAGAGAGAGAGAGAGAGAGAACCCAAATAAATAAAATCAAAAGGGAAAAATAATAAGTTACAACCAACACCACAGAAATATAAAGGATCATAATAGAATACTAAGGACAACTACATACCAACAAATTGACAATGTAGAAGAAATGGATAAATTTCTAGAAACACACAACTTTCCAATACTGAACCAGGGAGAAACAGAAAATCTAAACAGACCAATTACTAGTAACAAAACTGATGCAGTAATTTAAAAACTCCCAACAAAAAAAGTCCAGGACCAGATGGCTTCACAGGGGAATTTTACCAAACATTAAAGGAAGAATTAATACCTATCCTTCCTAAACTCTTTCAAAAAATAGAAGAGGAAGGAATGCTTCCAAACTTATTCTATGAGTCCAACATTACTTTGATACCCAAACCAGACAGACGCTACAAAAAGAAAGGAAAATTATAGGCCAATAACTTTGATGAACATAGATGCAAAAATTCTCAACAGAATATTAGCAAACCAAATTCAACAATACATTAAGAGGATCACACGCCATAATAATGTGGGATTAATTCCTAGCGTAGTTCAATATTCACAAATCAATCAACATGATATACACATTACAAAACCAAGAAAATAATATGATCACCTCAATAGAAGCATGAAAAGCATTTGACAAAATCCAACATCCATTCATGATTAAATCTGCAAACTATAAAGTGTTAATGAAAGAAATTGAAGATAACCAATAAATTAAAGGATATATACTTATGGATTGGAAAAATAAAGTTAAAATGTCCATAATATGCAAAGCAATCTACAGATTCAATGCAATCCCTATCAAAATACCAATGGCATTTTTCACATAATGAAACAAAAATCATAAAATTTATATGGAACTACAAAAGACCCTAAAATGTCAAAGCGATACTGAGAAAGAACAAAATTGAAGGTATCATGCTTCATGATTTCAAATTGTGCTACAAAGCTATCAAATCATTACGATACTTGGCCATAAGAAGAAATACTGTCATTTGCGACAACATGGATGGATCTTGAGATTTATCTGGAGGGTGGAGCAAAAGGGGAGAGGTTTACCAAACAGTAAAACTTCCAGAAAAATAAATTAGAAAAAGTAAAAAGAAGAAGTAGAAGAAAGAAAAGCGCCATGAAGAGAAAAAAAAAATTACAAATAACACAATTGGAAAGAACTTGCTACTAAACATCCTAATGACTTGTTTGCTGAATAGAAGTTAATATGTTCCTCCTTGGCTGGTAAAACTCACTTTTTCATTTAAAGAAAAAGCAATTTTTAAAAAATGAACAAAGCTAGAAAGGAACAGACAGTACAAAAAGAAAGTATAAAATAGTAATCAAGACCAGCAGTGTTGAGAACCACTATTAGAAATAAAATGTGGCATGGCAATTATATATACTATGGCAGCAGAAAATCAGAAAACCAGTTATGGAGAAGATGATAAGACTCTCAAAAAACTAAATTTTCTAAGTTCATTTACCCTGATTTGCCCTTCCCTATTTCTTACACTGCTGTCACTACCTGCTGCTTGTAGAACATCAGGTTGTTTACACAGATCACCTTACGTATTCCTTATATCTACTCTACAAGGTTGATATTATTACCCTAAATTCACAATTCAGAAAACAAAGTTTTGCAGAGGTCAAATAACCATTCCCAAACCACACAAGATTATGGAAGTGCAAGTTCTGAGATTTACACTCAAGCCTCTGTGTTTCCAGAGGCTGTGCTTGGTACTATTACACTACTTTCAGTGCCTGAGGAAAAAAAAAAAAAGTTAAGCTGTTTCTGCAAGTTTCAGGCACCATACCCCTTTGGCTTCATTTTCTACTTCATGCATATGTAGCTGAAACTTTAGTGCTTTAGTATGAACAAAGTTCATGAAGACTACTCTGATTTAATAATAAAAATGTTTGCATCAAGCTCAATGTACTGTTTGTTTAAGAAGACAAGAAAGAAAGAAATTCACCAAGATTTCCAGCTATGGTGTTTAAAAAAGTATATCCAGGTTTAAGGAGTTAACCTTTAGTTAACTAGGAATTATTCCCTCCAAAAGGTTATAGTTGTCTAAAGATGTACTCTAAACTCATTTTTTACATAAGCAATTAGTGCTTTTAAAAAAATGTATAAAGATTTGATGATCCTTTGAATAGAAATATCACCATATACAGGAATATGAAGAATTCACTAGACTCTTCTATCTATTATTTAGGTAATAGATACAGGATATAATAAGAATGTATATATAAAGATTAGATCATTGTGTATATAAACACACTAAAAACATTTGGAAAAATTCGGCAATAAATTTAAGCCACTCAGTTCTATAACATTTATATTTTATGAATTTACTAAGGATACTACTTGCTGTATATACTTCACTACAGTGCTCATGAAGTAAATTTTGATTGTAATATAATGCCATTTGGATCATAAAGTTTAATATTGATTTAATGATTTTTAAAGCTGTATTTATGACATTAACGTTTTTAAAAGTCACCTCATTTTTAGGCATTGAGCATTTTGATTAGTTTTACTGTTCCTTATATGATTTATATGATTTAAATAATTTTCTTTTATAATATCTTGTGCCAAAAAGTACATTTTCTTAGGGGAAAATTTAAACTATTTGGGAAACTAAAGTTTATGAAGGCCATATCTGTTACAAAAGGCTTGGAAATAACAAAGCTATGGATTTTATACAGAATATGTGTTCCTTTCAAATTGCAGAAGATTCTCCTTCATTGGGATACACTCAGCTAGCAACACATGTGAATGTCAGGCTCTCAAAGCCAGGCCTTCTCCATGGAGGGTCCTTGTCTTTGCAATTACTTCTAATCCAGCTGTTAAAAGAGTCTGTTAAAACACTAGATTCCAGGCAAATTTATTTTTAATGTGAGAAGGAACATAGTTGATACCAAGGACTTTCATCGTTATAGAATATTGTAGTCTCATGCTGCACTGTTTTCTGTACACTCCACATGTGAATGTATCAAACTAAAAAACAGACAAATCTTTAGAAATAAATCAAAATAATTGAAAGAAATCACCTAAACAGAAATGTCTTGAAGAGAAATTTTAACTATTTCAAAGAACAATAGAAATGTTCCCAAGATTAAAAAAAGAAATTTCATGGTTAGCATTTGCTTTGCACACTAAGAGTCCCCCAAAATTAAAATCCTTAATAACATCATTTACATCTTCAAATTACAGTTATTAAGCATCTCATTACAAACAGAAGCAATACTATGATTTCTGGTAATAAGGGAAACAGGCGAAGAAGCCTATATCTTCATGACTGTTCAGTCAAGTACATAGCCAGGAGAGGGACAATCATATAAACAGGGCTGGGCTCTAACCAGGATTTTCTACTAAACTCAGTATTTCCTAGTAAGACGTTAAAAGCAATATCTACGTAGGAGTGAGATATAGGACGATGACTTAGTGACCTAGTGACAAGAACAAGGACATTAGGAGTTAACCAATAACAAACATAACCTTATACATTTGGTTTAAACCTAGCTCTGCAGGTACCTAATATAAACTAACAAATACAAATTATAGTGGACTGTGCTCCACTGAAACATATTTAGCAATTGTAGTTTTTTTTTAGCATCTTACTAAGTATAGTGGCTGCAAATAGCTATAATTCAAGTATCTTTGGAATTTGAAGTAGCTCAAGAACATTAAATACCATTTATTTATCTTAATTAGTATTTTTTCCTCTCATATTGAGAAGGGAAATTAGCTGCACTCATTTGAGAATAACCTACTTCTGGATTCACATACTCATGAGATAGTCTTCCTTCAAAACAACTTCACTTCCATATTTATTACATATGGTCTACAGTAGCAAAGAAGAGAAAGATGATCTGGATTTTTCTAAGACCTATTTTTTTTTCCTGTGTCTGAGGTGAACAGATGCAAATGTTTGCTAAAGAAACAAACACAAGGATGATGGATGGATAGATGGATGGATGGGTGGGTGGATGGATGGATGGATGGATGGATGGATGGATGGGTGGATGAATAGCAATCCCTGACCTCAGCCTCATCCTCATATATTAAGTCCTATGCCATGTCATAAAAGAAGAAAGATCAGGTTTATAACTTTTCAGTGAAAAGTTTAAATTTTTTAAAAATCTAAAATTTTATTAAATCTGCATTTCTCAGTCACCAGATTCTTCACAACTTGTACAATTGAATAATGACTCATAGAAATGGTGCCAGGGTTGTAAGCAAGTTTAGTGCCCAGAGAACCACAAAGGATTTAGATAACCTTGGTATTAGTCCTCTTTCCTGCCAAACTCACCATAGGATGTTGAGCAGCAACATGCCTCACAGTGCGCATAAACTACAAAGCCGAATATTCAAATTAAAAAAAATATGAAATAGTCTTAAAAAGATCAACATAAAATTATATGTGTAGGTTTATTATAATAATTTGACAAGAAAATGATATGAGATACAAAAGTACTTTTCTTTGGTTTATGAAGATAGAGGATGTATATTCCAAAAAATTCTCCCCAGGTTCTTTTCACAATATCAAGTAACATGAAAGTTCATACCTGTGAGAGACAAGAATTCTTTTTAAAATTGTGCTTCACAAGTAAATATTTGCCTTTGTTTTCTGTATTTGTAAATAACAGCTTTATTTAAAAAGGTTAGATCAATTTCTTTTTATTCATATTGCATAAGATATTATAACTTCAATTAACTACATTCAGTTAGGAAGAAATGTTTGAAAAAAATAAAAGACAAAATGAAAAGTGAATAAGCAAATTCGGAATGGACTAGGGTGAATACATAATTGATAAGCTAATAATGGATTTAGGATTGCTGTGTTCAACGCGTTGATGTCACGGAAAGAATCTGTCATGCTCTTCCACAAAAGCTCCCTGAGTAACTCTCTAAGGTAGAATTGTAACTTTATTAAATAAGATTTTGATTCCAAATAGGCAGTCAGTCAAATATCTGAGTTTCTAAATTGTGATAAATTCCACAAACACATCTATGTGTATTTAGAGTTCTGGAGGTAAAATGGCTTGAACTGGTATGGTTTGCATCCTATTGAGAAAATTCAGAGATACTCCCTGAAGATGGCAGCACTACAGCTGGACTTAGAATGATTCCAAAGAGTAAGTTTATGAAACAGAAAGTTATTCCATTTGCCCAAAATGTGATGTTGATGAAGAAAATATGTGTTATAAGGGGGAAAATTGAAAACAACTAAGCAATAAAAGATGATAGCAATGTTGAGATTTGATATAAATTTAGAAAACATTAAGAAGCCTCTGGAGAGTTTTGAGAAAGGTAGTTACATAATAGAGTTCTATTCATGAGCACTAATCTGGCTTTTTTTTTTTTTTAATTTTAGCTGAGCCATCCTGCCACCTATTGGCAGCTCAGCGGCAACTCAGCTCAGGCCAGGAATTGAACCACTGTTGCTTAGAGCTCACACTCTTGAGTGAGCTCCTAACCAGCTGAGCCATTCGGCTGGCCTCTGGCTTTTTTTTTTATAGGATGTGTTGGAAACAGAAAATTTTTTGAGATAGAAAATAATTTAGTTTATTAAAATATGCCAAGAGAGATGATAAAACTTGAACTAAGACAGAAAGAATGTGCATTAAAAAGAACCTAGTTACAAGGATGTTGCAAACTAAACAGATCCCACCACTCTTCTCATCAAGAAATATTAGGGTTCCTACTACAGCGTATAGGATGCCATGTTCACTCAGAAAGTACAAAAAACTATGTTCATAGGTAAAACAATTTCTACCCCTCAAATTGACAGTACACTAAAATTCACAAAACTACACTTTTTTAAAGCATCCCAATGAAATGTGTATATAATAGACATATACATATTCGTGCATGTAGAAAAAAAAATATATATATATATTTTGTTGTTGTTCTACTTATTCCCATTGACAGATAAGCAAATAGACTGACTTATTTTGAAGTGGCAAATAAGAACAGAGGAGAAAAATAACAAAAGGTCTTTTGATTATGCCAAAGAGAATTAAATCTTTCATTTTTAGTTTGGATTAATATACTATAAAAAGATACCTTAGTAAAATTTTAATTTGTTTTTTAGTTTCACTTTTATTAAAAATTGTTTTCAATTTCTTTAAATAGAAAATTGTGTGATAGTAAAACCAAAAAATCGTAAGGCATGATTTTCTTTTTAAATACTTGGACATTTAAAAATTAATTCAAATGTATAAGGCAAATGGTATATCTGGTAAGGGAGCAAGTAGCATAGATATAGATGTTTTATGCCAAAAAAAAGAAGGCCGTTTAAAAAAATGTATATGAGACATATCTGTAATATTATCTGTAATTACAAATAGCATGTAATATTATTCCCTGAGAAGGGGAATATTTCTTTCAATATATTTGAAGTTTACTATAGTAATCATTCTGTCAGCAGATAAAATTTAAGATTTCACAATACACAGTGAATTATTGTATGTATTATAAACAGTTACAAATTTTGGCTTGTTTTAAAATGACAGGACATTTGTGTTTTGATTTCTGATACAGTTAGGAATTGATTAAATCTAATCCCTAAAATGAAGTGATAGATATTCATTTTATTTATTGGCATAGAATTCCTTTTAGAATTTTTCATTACATCTTATGCCTTAAATGTAATCTTCTTTATTAAATGATTTGCTCACAGTCGAAGGTGATGTTATTAAATATATACCATTGATGTCATATTTGACACTCAGAAGGACTAAATATTCCAAAGAACATGTACATAGAATGGATAATATTTTCAAAAATATACCCATTTAGAGACTCTTCAAAATAGAAAAGTTATAGAGTTATAAAAGGAATATATTGTGCTGACTGGGAAAGACTGAAACTAATACTTTCTTTACAAAAGTAGGGGAAAGTTTGTGCAAGTGTTATTAATACTTACTGCCCTCTAGGATGGATATTGGCAGAATAATATTGGGAACCACCTACGGTAATCCTTTGCTGTTGGAGGGATCACTCTAGATTCTAGATGGTCCTACTTTTGATTCAGATATTTATATATGGACCATTTGAGGAAGGCTTGAATCAAGTGCAGTAAATGATATACAGATATTTCAGACTGAGATAGAAAGTGTTCTGTTCAATAAGGTAATTGTATTTTTCAGAAACATCCAACCTCCAGAAATGATGATAGGCATAGTTCCCCTAAATCCTAAAAACCTAGATTTAGGTAGCATCCTGCTTGAAACACTATTTTTTTTGAGAGAAGATCAAGCATGAGCAGAAGGATACTGGGAATGGAGATGAGACAGCCACAGGAGGGAAAGTATAGCCCTGATACTCACCTTCCCCTACAGAGTGAATGGAATTGACAGTGGTGGGTCAAGTAGAACACGGAATAGAATGTTATTGTCCCATGCTTGCACATGTATTACTTAAGACTGAACAAAAAAGAGTTTGGGAAATGTTATTTTGGACTATCATGCTATAGCCATGGGACCAGACCACACACTAAAGGGGGTGTGGGCTGGGACATTCCCCTGAAAGCAGCCATGGGAGGAAGAGGTTAACGCAGGGGAGCAATGCCCTGCAGTTTAAATGGGACAAGGGGACTAGTTACCTAATGTCTTCCCAGAGGCTGGTAAGAAACAGGGTGACAGTTGGGTCAATTCTCCAAGGCAAGTAGATGTTTGAAAAATATTAAGTTAAAGAGAAAGCTGACTCCTGCCAGGGGGAGGCCAGCTAGAAGCTAAACAAAGAAGCACGCTGAGGGAACTTGAAGTCAAGTTGGGGCATCTGCCACTTAGAAAAACCACTCCCAGTACCAGGTGACATAACATTCAGTTATTCTTTCTTACGTTATCCCAGAGGCTATGTCTGGCCCAATGTTTGTGAACTTTGGTTTTGTTTGTGAACTGAAGTTTGTGTCTTTGGTTTTAGTTTTATTGTAAAGAAGTGGGAAAGCCTTATGCAAACCTTTTCAAGTGACTGAGAGCCACACCTATGCTGCTCTGTGGCCTGTCTTCCAGCAGAAGTCATCATGAAGAAGAGCTATGCACAACAGATGAGCATTCCTCCGGTGCTGTCAGCAGCAGCACTCCTGTAACCCCATAAGAAACCAAAGTACCTCAAGTGAGCACCCTTGAGGCAGAACACAAGAAACCTCTCAAAAAGAGCTTAGAGGTGATTTCAGCGGACTCAATTTTCAGCACTTAGCCCAATGAGGGCTTAACATTAATAATTTAAATATATAAAATAAATGTGCCTAATTTTGTATTCATGCTGGAAAAAATCCAGGATATATGTATTAAGCAAATAATGAGTACTTTAAGGTAATATTCATAAATTGTACATTAAAATAGAAATACTGAATACTATCGCTCCTGTATTACAAATTTGGTATTGTTGGTTGCATTTTTTTATTGTTAAAGCTTATGCTTTTTGTGCTTCTATGAAACAGAAAAAAAGGGAAGACTAAAATGTGCTAAAATCAGAAAGTCAAATAGCTATCCAAGTCATCTTCATAGGGTTTATAAAAAGGGTATTTAGGTAAAATAAGTAAAAAGATATTCTAAACATTTTTAAAAATCATAGAAATACAAGATAGTCCTATTATTTTAAATTCTAATTTTAGATATTTTACAAAAAACTGTTATTTAATGCCTTATATTTGTTATATTTATTATCAAACCTCTCTTAACTATAGAAAGTTAGATGTTCAGGCTTTCTTTTTTTTTTTAGAATGGAAAAGTTGTATGGGGGGAAACATTTTCAAAACCAATCTTTCTAATACTGTGAGTACCTAAGTGCAGCATTGGAAAGCATCCAATTGAAGTTAAATTATTAAAACTAATGCTCTACATGTTACAATATAGGATAACACAATGTTTCAACAACTCTACATGGAACCATCAAGGTGTTTGTTGGAAATATGTGCTTCCTTTCATTTATAAATAAAATTATCTTGCCAGTCAAAAACAAATTGTATTCTCCTCTCTTAGAACATGTGTTTTAAGCTTTTAAAAATCAGCAATGATTTGTTATTGATATTTTGAGATACTTAATAGAACCAAAAAGTACAATTAAGAAAAGCTGCCCTGCCTTATGGTGTACCATTCTTCATGCCTCAATTCCTATTTCCCTAGTTGGTAGTATTTAAAAATTATGTATTGAGTAACAGCAGGTGTGGTCTTATTAGGATAAGACAAAAGGTCCAAGGATGACCAAGCATGGAAGCTGGTGTAAGCCTCAGAGATCTGGTAGGAGCAGCTGTCCTGATAAACATACTCTTGGTGAATTTGCCATGAGACAACATGCAGCTCTGTTACAACTGACAGCCCATTAAACTTCATTGCCCTTTTCTTGTTTCTACTAGTTTTATTTTAACATTATTATTACACTGAATCAAAAAGAAAAATACAGAGATCACAGACTGATAATTGATTCAGATAAGTGAAATGGAAATTATCACTGTGTTACAACAAGCATTGTCTTGAAAACAAGATAGAAAATACCTTTATTAAGTGTATGGCACTTGACTTGACCGTCTACGTATATTTTCATTTAATCATCAGAACAACCCTAAAAGATAGATATGATAATACCCAATTAATTGATGAGAAAACAGGCTCAGAGAAGAAACTTGCCCCCAAATCAAGCAGCTGCTAAGTACTTGAACTATGTGATGTTCTTTCCACCGATGTCAGAGCTATTATCCTAGAGAATCAGCCACTATGAATTAAATCAAAATCATAATAGCCTCCTTAAACGTTTTCAGGGAATTTTGGCAGATCTAAGTCATTTGAGCTAGTGGATATTTCTGAAAGTTGTCTTGTAAGAAATGTGGAAAATAAAATATAATATAATATAAAACATAATAGACTGCCCCCTTTCCACAGATATACACTAAGCTGAAATTAGGATAAGAACAGGCAGGAAGCTATGATATTGCTTTGTGAACTTCTGCTAGGCTAGTAAGGATGATATCCACTAACCTCAAGGTAATGTTAATCCCTGCTAGTGGAACTTAGTTCAAAAATAGTTAAGATAATTAATAAAAGATATGTGATGCACAGATAACATATCTTTTAAAAGTTACTTTCTTCACCATTCATCCATCTATAACTACCACCTAATATCTCTCTCCTTCCTTTCATAGCCAAATTTCTTCCAACAACACTCCCACATATATTCCAATATAATTTCTTTTCCCCACCATTTAACCAAAATCATCTTCGCTAAGGTCACAAATGACTACCAGGCTGCTAAAGTCACTGGATCATTTTCAACTCTCATCTTTTTTGACTGGACAGCAGCATATGTTGTTATTGATGGTATTTTCCTTTGTGAAACCTGGTCCTTTCATGGTTTTCATGGCATCACATTCACTTTATACCTCTATTCTCTATGACAAAATCTCAACTAACTGTAACATTCTCCTCAAAAATAACCAGTGCCACAGGTTCTCAAGAGTTAGTCTAGGGCCCTCATCAGTCCTCCACATAAGGGCAATCTTATTAACACCCATAGCTTGGCAACTGAAGAGTTACCGAACCAGTACATCAGTCTATTCAACTTGCATATCACACAAGGTCCTCAGACTCTAAATGTCAGAAACTGAACTCACCATCTTCTTCCAAATATCTAGTCTACTTCCAACACTAAGCAAATTGTCCTAGTGAAAAATCCAGGAGTCATCCCTACCCCTCTCCCCCAATTTTTCTTATTCAGTAAATCACCTCATCCTATAGATTGTGTCTCCTAAAATATACCTTGAATCCTTCAATTCCTCCCCAATTCTTCCACCACCACGCAAGTACAATCTACCATTATTTTTCACCTGGAACATTTTAATTGCCTCTTAATTGTATTTCTCACATTTATTCCTTCTTTCAATATTTTCTACAAAAGGCAGTCAGGGTGATCATTTTTAAGTGCTATATGATCATGTCACTCTGTTGTTTAAACCCTTCAGTGGTACCCCACTGATCTTAGGATAGAGAAAATAATTCTTGGCATTATCTCAATCATATTCTATTACATAATTTGACCAACTCCTCCATCCCTGATTCACACAAGTCCCTCCTCACTGTCATTGTTTCAGTTCCATGGCTTACTTCCAGTTCCTCAAATGTGCCATGCTCCTTCTGTCAGAGATCATACATGCTCTCCCTCCTGTCTGGGCATTCTCTACCACTGCTACTTTATACATTTAATTCCCATCTTTCTTTTAGTGCTCAGCTCTAAGTTTTCTTCAAGGAAGGCACTCTTAACTCCTAAGACTAGCTCAGGTCCCCAAGTACCCACTCTCATAGCACCAAGCAATTCTCCTGTATAACATTTATTAAAATTGTAATTGAAATTAAATAGGCAAGTAGTTATTTAATGACTTTCATTTCTGCTAGACTAAAAGCTCCATCACTTCAGGGAACTAAATCATGCTCATGGCTGTATCTCAGACACAATGCTTTGCACATTCAGGAGTTTATAGCAAACACATGTTGAAGGAATGAATTAGTCATTAGTTGATAATCATCTTCACTCTTTCAATACTATTCCACTCCCCAGCCTATCTCACTCTGTTTTCTACTCTCCACCTTCAATAAAATGATTTTATTTCCAAAAAGTCACCAATGTCCAACCTCTAACTATCAAATTTGGCTTATAATATTGAGTTTATCACATCCTTTAGCACTCCTAATCATTGTCTTATCTTTGAAATTATCTTCTATTTTGTGTCCCATGACTTAATTATCTTCTGGTTTTTCCCCATCTTCCTGGCCTTTTTTTGGGGGTAAATCTTTTTCGGCATAATGTTTCTCTCCCTGTTCTTTGAATGATGATATCCCCAGGATTACAGCACCAGCTCTCCTATCTTGCACACTCGTCTTAGGAATACAGCTAATATTTTTTTTGAGTTTTATACTACTTTTGTCAGTGTATTATAGACATTATCTCTTAAATTCTTACGTTTTCATTATTATGCCATATGCATTTTACCGATGAAGAAACTTATATATTAAAAGGTTAATTGATTTTCTAAGGTTACACAGTTAGAAATTGAGAAATCTGGGATTTGAATCTCATTAGCCTGGTTCAAGAACAGGGTTCTTGACCTCTTTCTGTATTGCAACTAATTTAAACTGTTGAATTGACTGCCTTTGCAATGATGACTCTCAAATATTTTTCTCCAGCTCACATAACTCGAACATGCTCTGACTGTTAACATGCTCTTGCCCACTGGACACCTCCACGTGGTATCTCACCGGCTTGTGAGAGTACGTGACCCCAGAATTGAACTCTCACCTGTGCTCAACATATTTTTTTCTTAAATTCTTTGTATTGTAAAATATCACCATGAACCCTACATGTCATAAATATCCAAGTCTCATTCTTCTCCCTCCTTCATCCCTACTGATGTTGCACCCCTTAAATGAGCTTTCCTTGAACTTCTCCTTGGCCTAGTTATCTCAAATACCCAACCCAGAGCCTCCTTACAGATTTCTGTATTCTTTGGTAAAAGAATATCCCAAACTTTATTGAAATTCTATATGAGCCATCTGTTCCCAGGGTCTGTGGTTGCTATCTCTGCCCTTTCATCACTTAGCCCAGTGCCTGACCACAGCTAAGATCCTCAATGGATGATAAGTAAAGGTATATATAACTGAAGTCTACATTTATTTCCCATTCCCTCTAGTATACACATAATCATTTAACATTTACTTTCCCAAGTTTACATTCTTTAGAACAGTAACTGTCATAGATATTTTTGTAAGTATCCTTACCATTTTTATAAGAAGAATAAAATAATGTACCCTTAAGACAGTGTTTTATTTTAAAAAGCATTGCTGAACAAATTCCAAATAGCTATTCTGTCTGTTTTCTTATCACAAAAATCCTATCTTCAAATTGCTAGCACATTGATGATAAGAAATGAATAGAAATAGCAAGTTTTAGACTGCTAATACTAATAACACGACTTAAAAAGAACTTTTACAAAATAGTGAGATTTCATGTGGTGTTTTTTCCATTTAAGACTATTTTTTCTTTTGCTTTGAGAGAAGAAATATTTTTACTGCTGCAAAAGGTGTCAACTCATCTACAGAATTTAGAGATGCCTGAATGATTTATATTACAGTTAAATACATCTTCTAAATTATTTTTCATTAATCATGGTATTTAGTTTTAAAAGTTTACCTGATTGTTGCTTAATTCCCATTTTTTAAAATATATAGCTTCTAATTATCATTTCACATGATAATCAAATCAAGTTGTGAAATAGCAAGACCAAAATAAATGTTGTCACGATTGTGGATATGCTACTCTTGCATTGGAAACGATAACATGTGACTTTAATTTTTAAGCCTGAAAAGACTTAACAGCTGTAGTCAGATGCATATTTTTAGTGTTCCAAAATGCCCAAAATGACATTTTTACTACAAACACAATTAAGTACTATTTTGCCCATAAATTAGTTAATTTATAAAATCCTACTAATCAACATGTAGTATAAAGTTATTAGAAATAATGTAAAAATAAAATCCACAATGAAATAATAAAGTAAAATAAGCACAGAATATAAATATAAAATAAAATAAGCACAGTCTCTTGACACCCATCTGATGGAAGCGAACCATGATATTCCACAAACTGTCTGCTGTTGGTGATATTGGAGAGGGATGCTGGGCTGTGAGGCCCGTAAGTAACTCTACCCTAAAGTAACAGTTCTTAAGCATTTTGTCTAACACTAACACATCAAATAAGCTAACCTATCCCGCTGCTATGAAGTTGGAAAATTCTTCTAGAATCCCTGCTTTGCTCGCAGCCATTGCCCATTTCTCACTCTTACTGTACGCGCACTCCATTTCTTACTCTTCCCTCTTTTGCTCCCTCTCTTGCTCCCTCATATGGTGTTTTGAACCTGGTGATAATGTGGTCCCTTTGGCAATAGCCTGTGTTATGAATTTTGCTCGCTTTTCTATCTATTCCCAAATTTAGCTGAGGACATTCCTGCGAGCCCACGATTACCCACAAAGCACATATATCAATCAGGATGGGCTATGTTAAGCTGCAGTAATAAACTTTAACATCTATGTGGCTCAAAAGAAAATCTCTGTGGCTCACTCTAAGTCCACTGCAGGTCCCGCAGCTCTATAAAAGGCATCAATCCAAACAATGATTCAAGGATTGGGATAGGCCCATCCTAAGGTTCCACAATCTTAACAGGAAGTTTCCATGATCACTGTGGCAGGAGTAAAAGAAAACCCAAGAGTCTGGGAACAGTTTTTAAATGCTCTGGCCTCAAAGGGACAAAGGTCACTCTCATAGCCCATTAACTGGGCAATTCATGTTGGCCTCACATTATTCCAAAGAAATGAGAAATGTGAAGGATCAAATGCATATTTGATCAATAAATGTCCAGAGAATTTAATATTTTGTATTCTTAAAAATATAGTGGCAGTCTCAGTAAAATTAGTTTTATATTCATATCAAAAAGAAACTACTAAATTCAAGAAAACATTATGAAATGTAAATAATAATTTTCTACTGAAACTCATGTATCCTGTGTTTCTGTTACTTATTAAATGAGAATGAGACCCTTATCACTTAATAAAAGTTTTGAAAGGTGGCAGTGAACCAGAGCTCCATTGCTCACATAAGCCCCTTTCTCTTCTATGAAATAAGAATATCAGAAAAATGGGGTGAGGTCATTACTCAGCCAAAAGGCTAAGCACTATAGATATTTTTAAACTGTTAAACTTAAGCAACAAAAGTTAAGGTCAGAATTTCATAGTGATATAAACCACATAATTTTTCATTGTAAATACTCATATATGTGTGTGCACGTGTGTGTGCATGCACACACACGTACACACACTGAATAGAACAACTGACTTCAGTGACTTACTCTAATGAAGGAGATGCAGAAACAGATAGGTAAATACAAGTACAAATTGTGAAATGAATGTGATGATAAAAGAAAGCCAAGAGTTTTTTGAAAGCCTTTAGTAGAGTCAGCTAAATCAGACTAATTATTTGGTGGAAAAAGAAAAGGAGATTCAAGGGGATCATAAATATGCAGGGCTTACAAAGAAGTTGTCTCTCATTGTTATTAAAATTATAAGGCAGTTAAATTTGGAGGTATTAAACAATAAATATTTGAACAGTATTATGCACTCAACATACTTGGGAGTAGTTGATTGTAAATATAACTAAGTCCCCTGTCCTTGAGATACATACAGTCAAATAAATACACCACATATAACCTTGCTCTCCAGATAATTGAGCTATCTATGGTCAACACAAACAACATTAAAACTAGAATAGGGCGTTTCATTTGAACTCACATTACAATGCTCAAGCAATACAATTATAAAGTATGAAGTGTGATCAAAAGACATGGTGAATGTTTAAATTTAAAAAAAAAATTTACAGTAAAAGACACACTGCCATTAATCCCCCTCAAAATACTCCCCCTTACTTCGAACACACTTATCCCATCATTCTTGAAACTTTCTGAAGCAGTTCTGGAAGTCCTCTTTCATGAGTGTATTTACATCATCCTCAATCATGACAAAGCTCCGTGTCACACATCACTTCTGATATATGGCAATTTCTGTCAAATAAAAACATTATGGTGTGTCCTCATCCACCTTATTCACCGGATCTGGCACTGTGCAACTTCTGGCTCTTCCCCAAAGTCAAAATGACCATGAACGGTAAACGTTTTGAATCAATTCAGGACATCGAGGCAGCCATGACAGCACAACTAAGGACACTCACGAAAGAGGACTTCCAGAACTGCTTCAAAAAGTGGCAAGAATGGTGGTATAAGTGTGTTCAAAGTGAGGGGGAATATTTTGAGGGGCATTAATGGTAATGTGTCTTTTACTGTAATAATTTTTTTTAATTTAAACATTCACCGTATTGTGTGATCACATCTCATATTATTCTAATAACTAAAATAGATATAAAAACATATATATGTTCAAGAAATTCAAAATCTAATTAGAGAAACATAAACTAACTACTTTGAAGCAAGGTAGAATACATGGCCATTATTAAAGGTCTAAACCATAATAAGGAAAAACCAAAGTCAAGCTGGTTTCCATTGGAGTTATGTAGGAAGGTACAGAGCTGGGCCATAAAGAAAAATGGGAGTTCATTTTATGAACAGGAAGTGAGATGAGGAAGTGGGAACATTAAATACTGAATGTATCCTCAGGGCAGTGAAAGAGCCAGGGAACTGATGGGATATAGACTAGGGATGGTCATGCAGGAAATTTCAGGGCTAGAGAGAAGTAGTAGTAAAATTATAAAGAGTCTCTGGAACGGACCATGTCAAAGTTGGGTTTTATTTCTGAGCATAATCAAATAAGATGGAAAATTTCAGAAAAAAATAAGTTAATTGATTTAAACTGTATTTTATATAGCTTTATACTGTTAAGTCTGGTATAAAAGACAAATTAAAGAAGAGGCTTCATGTAGTGCAATACCATTAAAATACTTAGATAACAATTTTGGTAAAAATAATGATGGCATGAACAAGGTGAGTATTAAAATACAGCAAAGTATTTTACAATAGAAGAATGACTGATTGGGTGTAGGGCTTTATCCAGAAGGAGCAAGGGAAATCTAACATAGTACCTTCTTTTGGTAACCAAAAGAAAGGTGGTCATCATTAAATGAGATGAAGAATACACAGGGAGCAAAGAGTTTTAAGATTAGACTTTGATTTTGACTATATTTTATACAAGCTGAACTGACATACAGCAAAAGATGAAAGTTCACACCTGTAGTTCAGCAGAGAGGTCAGAGGCAGAGATTTACAGATGGGAGTAAACTGTGCATGCCCGATAGAATGGCTGAAGGCATGAAGTACAGAGCACCACCTGGGACAGGGTGAGGAATTTTGCCGTGCCATGGAAAAGCTATTTTTGAAGGGTAGTCTAAAAAAACAATGAGAGTCAACCAAGAAAACCAAGAATCAAAGGGGAGGAACAGAGGCAATGGGAAAGAAAATGTTTCACACAATCTGGACCTAAATTGTGTTCAGCTTCCCATTATACCTACCCCCATGCCATCCCCAGGCACTATAAGCTTGAACTACACTCATTATTTCCAAAACACACTGTGCTTGTTCCCAGCTCTGTGTCGCCTTGGTCTCTTAATCTGCCTGGGATTCCTACCCAGTAACTTTCAAATATCACTTCTTCTGTGAAATTACCCCACAATGCCTTTGCCCCACAATGTCTTACTTGGCAAGCAGTTGCATTAGAGTACTCATCTCCCTGTACAGTAAGTGTTTTTGCTGTCTTCCCCATTTAAATGGGGAATGCCAGGTAGGCATACGTGGACCTCGTCCATCTTCTAAAGCTAAGGTCTTGCACATACTGGGCATCTATGTGACATTTATTTAATATGGAAGGCTTAGACGGATAGTGATGCTACAGGTTTCTGAGTGGTTAAGTTGAATGAGCACAGAGAACAGGAGGTTGGATTTAGCTATTTAGAGGCATGTGATGACCTTTGTAAGAATGATTTCACTGCAGTGCTGTGGGTAGAAGCCAGATAATAAGAGATAAAGGAAGGAATGGGTGGTAATTAAGATAGAAAAACAGAAGATCACTTTATCTACAATTTGGTACGAAAGGGCAGTTGAAAAATCAGAGAGTAACTTGAGGAGGAAGCACTGTTGAAAGAAGTAATTTAAGGATAAGGAAACCTTGAGTAAATTTATAAACTGAAAGTAGAGATTAAGCTGAGATTAGAAGGTTAAAGAAAAGGGAGTGTCATAGAAATGTTCTGTTGTGAGAAAAATTAAGTTTCTTCTCTTGTTGCGAGGCTTCTGTGAATAAGTGGTGATTATCTGCCACATTCCATTAGTTATTGGAATGGGAATATGAAACACAGATGTAGAATAAGTAAGCCTACATGAGTACATAGTTTAGAAACAATGTTTCACACATTTAAAACTACCTTCTATGGAAAAATGTGGTTTAAATATACAGAGAATAAAACACTTTAAAAACAGAAAAGCACCTATGAAGTCAAAAATCATGTAGAAATTTTATTGAAATTCTTTTCACCCTCAAATGATACTTAAATATTTCTTACTCTATTCCACCGTAAAGTACCACAAATACATCACATCATTTATCATCTCCAAAAGACGATTTTAGGAAGCACATTCCTAAACTACAGTACAGGGGTCAAGGGTCTGAGGTTTGACATTCAACAGACCTGTTTAAATACTCAATCCGCCATTTACTAGCTAATTGGCCTTGGCAAGATGCTTAAACTGTCCACAACTGTTGCCTCTTTTGTACAATGGGGATAATAGCACCAATCTCACAGGTTTGTTGTGAAGATAAAACAACCTGCTGCATGTAAACCATGTAATAAGGTGTCTGGCCCAGAGTAAGCTCTCAATAAATGGTGGCTATTGTTATCACTAAAGAGTTCCTATAGTTTGACCATTTTTCTTCTGACAGGTTTCTTTTATAATTGTTTTTTTTTAATCAAATACTTGCAAAGGAAGGGTTGTCAAATTTGTGAAACAAATATTATTAACATATCATAAAGAGTATAGCTGTTTTTCTTGACAAATCAACTTTTTAAAAAATCTATTATGTTAGCTAAATCTGGTAATGAAAGTGAGAAAACTAAATGAGGTTACATTTTTATTAAAATGTTTTAGGGGAAAATACCTTTGGATAACTTTCAAAAGTGTCATGTCCTTAGGATTAGCAATTATGGAGATATATAGACATTTGCAATTTGGAGGTACATCTGCAACATACATATTAAAAATAAAAAGGTCAAGTTCCTTCTGATGAAATGGCAACAGTAAATAGTATAATCAATTACTGAAAACTTCAGTATTTAAACCCCATTCATAACATTGTCCTCCTTCTCCTTCATCACTAATTAATCTAGTTTTGTTTTCTTTCTCTATTAATACATAGTGTTCCAGTGCATAGTTAGATATTTATTACCCCATCTGAAAGACAATTTTTTTCAAAACTCTTCATTTATTACTAGTGTTTGTATTTACCTTAACAGAAATAGTTGGATGAAAATTTAATTTAACATGCAGTCAAAATAATCAAGTATTTAATGTGTGTTTCCATACTCAGGAAAATGCAATTAAAAAGTAACATTTACTAAAACAATACATGTTCAAACATTTTACAAAATATTATAATGCTGGATTAAATAAACATAGTTTTCTTTGTAAGGGAAAGCATGTACCCAATAGAAAGACAATTACATACAATTTTGGATGAAAATGTTCAATTCTGGGTGTGCCTCTCTCTTGACTAACCTTGAAGTTCAAATCTCTCTGGATACAGAAGTTACTCTAAAATAGTCACATACCTCATAATGCAAATATGTCCAACTTGATATTGAGGAGTTAAGAACTACTGAGCCAGATGTTTTCAGAAAATCGAGTCATCACATTCATGCTGCTTGCCATAAGGGGCTATATTCCACTAACCTCCCTAGGACCCTGTAATTTCAACAGAGTGGTGGCTGGAAACTAGCTCTTAATTACAGCACAGCACACCCCTGCACAGCTCAATCACTGTTTGAAAAGCTCATTTCCTTTGAAGACTGACTGGACTTTCATTTTGATGCACTAGCATAAAAGTCAAAGTAGTTACTACAACAGTAAAAATCCAAACCCACTTAGCAAGCCCTAATGTGGAAGGGAACACCCAAACTATCCATGATAAAAGGAGTCTGAACAGCATACCTTCAGTATTCAGTACTGAAATTTCTCTCAATAACGTTTCAACTATCAATACACAAAGACCATCAGAAATGATGTGGGAATTAAATTTAACTCACTGTTGTATTCTTTTCTCATCTGTCCTATCCAGTTAAAAGATCACTCAGTTATATCACTGCCCCATCACATACTAGCCATTCACTTTTGAGTGGTTTTATAAACATGGTTGATTTGGGGGAAAGAGTGACTATTTAAATCACCATATTTAATAACAAAGAGTACCCTTTCTATATACAGGTACAAATTTTTTCAGCAAACATGCATAAAAAATGTACTCAGTGCCAGGAATATTTGTGGCACTATGTTGTGCACTAAAAAGAAGAACAATAACTAATTCACAAACTTACCCTTAGGAGCCTACTATCTAGTGGAGAATACAGACATCGTCTTATTAAGAGAGAATTTCAAAATTATATTGATTGCCATGACAATCAATACATAACAGTTTGAAGGGCAGCTCTGGGAGGCCAGTTAACGCAGACAAAGGTAGACAAGAGTCCAGAAAGCAGTTAGGAGAAAATATTTGAATTGTTTTCTTCCAAATATAATGGCAGAAATGCTCTGACTCACACAGTTCTGATTAATTCCACCTAAGATCCCAATAGTAACAAATTAGCACGTGTGAATATTTTCATTAGCTTTTTAGATGGGTTGCAAAGAACAAAAATCTACTTTAGTTATCTCTAACCAACACAAGACAAAACAAAAATACCACCCTTGTGTCTATGAGTGTGTGTGTGTGTGTGTGTGTGTGTGTGTGTGTGTGCATGCGTGTGTGTGTTGAGGGGTCAATTCTAAAGACACAGGCCCTGGGAATACAAAGCCTTCAGGAGATGCAGCAATCTTGTCCTCTCTGTGTTTCTCGGGACTGTCTGGTCTCTCTCATTTACATGGGGTCTCTGCTCTTCCTGCCTGAACTCTGGTCTTCTTGCAACTTCTGCTCCCTCATAAGTTCACCATGACTTTCTTGAATCAGTTCCTCCTGCTAGTGGTTTTAGTTTCCGCTTACATATACCTCAAATTCTAATGCCAGGTCACGCATAGAAGAATGGGTCATGAACCATCCAAATCTAGTCAGCCATGCATAGGAAAGGGGCCAAAATCATACCAGTCTATTGAGGCAGCTGTGCCAGTGAGGAGGCCATTTCTCTGGAAGGTGGCATGGGCAGGCAAGCACAGGCCCAGCACTGACATTCAAGGTGTCGCCTGACAAGGTTCTGGCTCCTAACGGTTTTAGCCTCTGTTCTCATTACTTTGATTTTTAGAATCCTTTGGCTCCTTCCAGTTCTCTAAAATTTGATCTATGACCTAAAGAACCTGATATTTTAACTGAAGTCCCAAATATCTTTGCCCTGCTGCCTTATATGACACAAATTTAACTTGCTCATATAAGGAATGAAACTTTGGCTCTGGCCTTATTAGGTCTTTGCACAGAGTAAGCCCTTGAGTTTCAACTACAGATGATCATTTTCATTATAACTCTATAATCAAGTTCTGATGGTATTTTTTTCATTTAAGGACAATTCATTAATTCATTACATACTTATTTATCTTTTACTATGTGCTAGGAACTATTGTAAATGCAAGGTACAGTCAAAATAATTCTTCATTAAGCAGAAATCTTGGGAAAATAAAATATTTGAAATAATGACAATTCCAGAAACTGAAACATATCCTTTTTATTAACATATTTTGAAATAAGATTTTCTATGATGGACTGGATAAATTTCAACCTTTTAATCAAGAGTCTTGAAAACATTTAACCATTCCCTAGTGACAAAAGACAATTATTACAAACACGTACTCTGTGTATAACTCTACTATAGTGTTTGATATTGTACTTCAATTGTTTTCTTCTCTTCCTCCTTTCCAAAATGTGAGTTCCTTAAAAAACATTTCATAGTTCCCCTCAGTGCCTGACAGAGAACTAGCCTTGACTGCTGAATGAAAGAGGGCAAAATATTCACTGGGATAGCTCTGAGAGATAATTAAATCGATCATGTACATTTCCAATATGACTGTGAGTAGAAGTTAAAGAGCATGCTGTTATGCAGAACTGCCCAAACTTATCAAAGTCCAATAGTTTCAACTTCAGAGTGTTTTAAGAGTACTTCCTATTGATCATTTCTAAACAACCAGGAAAGGGTAAAAGGAAGCCTCAGGTGGCAGGAAAAGATTTTTCATTAGTGAATTCTGAAGTGCCTAGAGAAATAAGCTTATAATAGAATGCTGAGCACATCACCTTTCCAATTCTCAGGTGCCGGGACAGCAGTTTGACACATCTGTGCTGGGCAGAGCATCCCGATAAGTGCCACATCATGTGCAATGAAGCATCCCTAAGGCCAATGATGCTAAAAGCACACACTGAGATTTCCCACCCATGCATAATGCCAAAAAGGAGCAGGGCCAAATATGATGTGGGGAAGAGCCACTCTTCAAGGGCCTTTGATGATTATCTTTACTAACCCTTTCATCGTTTGCCCTCTAGAAACTAAGGAGACAATGTGGGGATGGGAGGGGACCAATAAATTTCACTCCAAATTAATCCAACTACAGCATAAACAGAGACTATGTTGCATGAGACCTATATTTCCAGAGAAAAGACTGCCCTCCTAAAACTACAATAGATACTTGAGGATGCTCAATCACACCACCTCAATCCTATGACCCCCAAAACTTCTCAGTAACTTTCTGTATAATTCTGACAGCTCATTTGAAATCTTTCAGCTCAGATTTCCTCAACTGCCAAAGGACAGGAATGTGCGATTTGTGGGTGCACCTGTGAGTTTACACCCATTCCTAAGGCCTTCTCTTTTCTCAAACGCAAGTAGATAGTCCTTGTCTCCTAACTTCCAGCCATGGCACTGAGAGAAAACCAATCAATTCCCACCATGACCAAATCTTCTGACAGGCCAAATGAAAATTCACCCACTACTTTTCCTTTATGATTAACTTATTGACTTGGATCAGCATTGTGTCTGATGTTGAAGCTTTATACCAACCTTCTCAACTCTTAATCCTTGCCACTGTATCAGAATGTGAAGGACCACCACTTCATCACATTTTTTCTGTTACACTAATACATTCTCTGTTTCCTAGTCCTATCTGCTTGGCTTTTGTGACAAGATAGAATTCCAACAACAAATTATGAATAATCTAAGATGGCATCAAAGATGAATTAGAACAGTCTTTATGGACTCAGAAATGTGACTACCACACCCCGAGTTCTCCACAGCCAAGACAAGCATCTAAGCTACCTATTTGCAAATGGTATGTGAAGCTCTTCCAGACGAGAACCACACTTTGAATAGTTTTCATCCTGAACATTTTGTGGACACACTCTCAGGAAACATACATCTTTATAGGTAACAGGGTAGGGGGAAATTTGATATCACAGTGATTTGGCTATAGTAGTCCATTCTTGGAGAAGCCGTAGTCGTGAGGTGAGTCGTTAGGTGGTGCTGACCTGAGTGAGGCTTCCTCAGGTCATTGGAGCAGAAGCAGCACAGGAGTGAGAATAATAAAATTCCCAAGACGACAAAACATTCATGATTCTATCCCAAATGGCTACCAAAAAAATTTAGAATAACCCCTTTATTTTACAGGTAAGGACACAGAAACCCAGAGAGGTTAAGAAACATACCCAAGGTTATTCAACTTATTAGTGGCAGATGGGTATTCTCTCCAAATCATAAACGCTTTGAACGGGAAATTGTACCCACAGCATATTTGTGCACACTGCATCTGTCTACTTTCACTGCATATGTGGGCATATGCTCTTCACTTTTGACTAGAAAGGTAAAATTGGGCCAGATAATATTGAATTCCCCACTGTAATAGTATTTTACATTCCACATTCAGACAGCTGGCATAATTGAAGAGAGCTCGGGACCCCTGAGGATATCCAAACTGTCGCAATTGGAGAAAAGATTTAAGTATCCTGCTGTGTAAGACCTACTCAATGACATTACAAAGCTGATTCAAAATATCATCTTTGTTGGACCCTCAATATCCAATCTATGAACAATAGACATAATTAAACATAAAAGCTGTAAATTAAGCAAACTAAGTGATGGAGCAAATTATTTCATTTTTGCACCTGTGAAGTACAGTATGCCATTGTTATTTTCCCAAAGAACGGAGAACAGAGTCTTGCCTGGACAATTATCAAAAGGGTTCAGAGCAGGAGCATCTATAATGGACAAGAGAGTTCTTTCCAAAGACTGAAAAGATATCAATGAATGTAGTTTTCAAGTCAAAGGGAGACTACACAGCTGCCGCCAGATTCTATTTAATGTATTTCAATGTTACTAATTAAAATAAAAACTTATGTCTCCTCTTCGCAAGCTGATAAAAAGCAGAGAACACAGAAAAAAAACTTCAAGTTATCATTTTCTATGTCTCTGCAGAAGAGCTTTCAGCTGATTTTGTGCTTGACAGCTGTAAAAAAATTCTGTGCAATGAAGCACCCGGACTAGAGATGACTATCCCTAGGAAGTGGTGTCATTAAGGATTTCGGAGACAGAGGCCTGGATGCAAATCCTACCTCCTGAGTAGCCTCAGGAAGGTTATTTAACTACCCCATATCGTGTTTTCTTCACTGGTAAAATGGGGATAATTATAGTTCTTACCTCATTGGATTGTTGTGAGAATTAAAAGCTACAATCTAGGTAAAACACCTGAAGCGCTGATACTCAGTAATCGCTCAGTAAGTGTTAGTTCTTATCATTTTGGTCTAAAACATTGCCTGTGAGATTTTTAAATTAAGTCAACGAGAGCAGGTTTCGAAGAACTTATTCTTACCCTAGCATTTCCATGGCAGAATCATAACCATATTCAAGGAAATTTCATCCATAAAGTGGCTTCCTAAAATTTTAAATGAAAAGTAAAAAACTTGCTGTGTTGAAATCAGGTAAAAAGCAAATAATAATAGATTCTAATGTGAACTGGTAAAATATTGGCAAGGTCATTGTATCTAGATTGCCAGCAGAGATGCACAGTGTCACCTCGAGACTGGATTGAACTAAAAGAGCCAAGAGAACGATCTGCCAATGAGCCCACCATGAACTAGCATAAAACCACCTGCAAAATCCATTCAAGCATCTGTCTCTGTGAAGTGCCAAGCCTTCTCCTCCCATCCCACCAGGCTGGCCCCATCTACCACAGAGCAATACTAGAGGCCATCTATTTTTCTCAATTCATCATTATTAGGCCTCTTCCATTTGATCACTCCAGGAGGCATTATGTGTAACTACACACAGCATCTTGTTCTCATTCTATGTCACAATTTATACTGTATATGCTTCTCCCTCTCATTTAGTGCCTGCCAAAGCCAATCAGCCTGATCCATGTGTTCAAGTCTTGGACA
Source organism: Hipposideros armiger (assembly GCF_001890085.2). Taxonomy (NCBI): domain Eukaryota; kingdom Metazoa; phylum Chordata; class Mammalia; order Chiroptera; family Hipposideridae; genus Hipposideros; species Hipposideros armiger. Next base: position 521,368 of record NW_017731431.1, read on the forward strand.
TGTAATGTCCCCTAAAATAATCTTCAAAATTGTCATAAGAGAAATTATGAACACAGCATCATCAACTCAAAGGTCATTTGTCATCTTCTTAGGGTTCAAAGTAGGGAAGGGACAGTGGATCATCTATAAGGGATGTTTCAGCTATAATGATTCTCTGAGTCAATAAAGGTTAAAACAGAAGCAAGAATAGTAACTACATTCCTATAACATTTCTACACCTGTAACTAAGGATAATAAAATTACCTACTTCATGTGTTTTTTTGTGAAGATTAAATTATTCAATAAATGTAAGTGCCTAGACTATTTCCTGGCAGGTCCTAATCACTCAAAAAATGTTAGATATGATGAGATTCCAATTATAATCATATGATGATGATCACAATGATGACAACGATGAAAGAATTACTAATAGGCAATGTACGTAACACCATGCAGCAGACCAATAAATGCAATTCAGAGGGGATAATTAGAATATTCACCTCATCCTCTGCTTTCGCTGATTTCACATGTTGTAGGAAAAGACAGAAAATGCAATATAGATGGCAGGCTTTATTTCATAATAATGAGGCCATGAGCTAGAGAAACAAAAACAGATGAGAGCTAGAGGAATCAGAAAAGCCACAAGGTATGAAAGGGTCACTAGAATTATATATTAACAGTTTAATTCAGGAGACAATAAAATAATATCAAAGAATAATATTAATGTGCACACGGCACTTACCATGTGTCAGGCACTGTTCTATACTCTTTAACATGTATCACTGATTTTATCCACATTACAATCCTGTGTGACAAGAAGTATTGAGTGGTCAGAAAAGTCATGACGTATTTTTTTCTGCTTTTCATTGCAAAAATGCATCATGACTTTTCTAATAACCCAATATTATTATCCTCCAAAACTAGGGCACAAAAAGATAAAATCATTTGTTCAAAGTCTCACAGCTGTGAAGTGGAAAAGCCAGGATTTAATACCTTCAGTTTGTCTCCAATCTTTGCTCTTAACTGCTCTACTACAATGCCCCTCGGTATATGAAGATCATTCAAGAGACTTAACACTTAGTAGAAAAGCTAAGACAAATTATTGGTGGAGATATGGAAAATTCTTAAACAAAATACCCATGTAAAATTTCAACACTTACAAGGGTATCAGGTTAATCATTAGAGCTTATTTATCAGGCAGTGTTTAAAGTAAGCAGATTCTGCTCTAAGACAGAAATATTTATCACTCTTTTTCTGAAATCATTTCTGAGGGAATTACTGTATTTCATATTCTCATTTTAATAATAAAGATGCTTAGCCCAAAATAGATTCTTATGTTTATCATTTGTCATCCAAGCTGAATATCACTCTTGTCTATAACATAAGTGAACAGAGATCACCCATGCCCTTTGAGAGCATGCAATCCAAAACTGAATAACCATGAAAAGTACGTGCAATACATTTAACTAAATAGGGTAGAGATTTTTCTCCATTCAAATTCATGGGAGAGATGGATGCGGCACCAGATACAGGGGTACAAGGAAGCTTAAGGGATCTGTGCAGAGAAAAATATTGAGAATAAATGACAGCACAGAAAAGCAAGAATTCTGATCTCATAGAAACAGGAAAGAAGAGATAAGGAAGTAAAAAAATTCAGGTATGTGATTGACTAACTATGAAAAGGGAAGCTAAATATAAAACTTAAATCTTTAGGAGGTCTCTGTGAGAAAGACTTCAAGTTTTGTTACTTAGTAAGAATCAAGTGACGTAATTATGGTTCTGACACCTCTAACTCAAAATTAAAATGCCAGTAAAACTAAGCAAAATATTGGTTTTATGAAAAAAAACCCTATTATGCATACTGGCACTATGCTCATTTAACAAATTCATAGTCTATTGTTTATAAACTCTAAAATCCAAGTGTGTATGAAACACAAATATGCACACTTATATACTTTATAATTATATAGTGTCGTGTGTTCTCAGAAAAGCTTCTATAATAGAGCTCATGTTCTGAGATAAAACATGGCTCTTCCTGAGGTCTGTGTTTCGGAAAAGGGTGCTTCTGTACCCTAGGCACTGAGCCTTGTGCTGGGATACAAAAATCCACAGGATAAACTGGTACACCAATCTGGTTCAACACATTTCCTGAAGATCTGAGGAACATATTATTTTTATATTTTAACAACACCTCTGTATTACAGAGTAAAATGCAAACTGTGCATAAAATGTAAAAGAAAAGACAGTAGACTCCCAAGAAATTTGCTTTTAAAATAAGCCACATTAGGCTTCCCAAACTGAAAATGTGCACATGTACTCTGAGGCCTTTCGGAGCTCTGAGGAGACAAAGGGAAGAAGCACAGCTTGGCGTGGTTTTGTGAGAGACATTAGTGAGATGAGGCACTGAAACCTCTGTACACCTGGGAGGTAGATCAGAGGCTCACTCATCTGCTTAAGCAGTCAGGAAATGGCCAGCCCCCTGGAAGCATCTCCCCAGTGACATAACTAAATATTCCCAGAGAAGTATTAAGGAATTATGACTATAATCTAAAGTTAAGAAACTATTTGAGAGTGTGCCTTAAAAGATTCAACAGAGGGGTTGACCAGTTAGCTCAGTCGGTTAGAGCGAGGTGTTGATAACACAAAGGTTGCTGGTTCAATTCCCACAAGGGCCACTGTGAGTTGCGCCCTCCCTAAAAAGAGTCAACTATGCCATTGTAGCAGCAACAAAAACCAGGTTCAAGAGAGGAGAAACTTCAGGGGAAGAGGAGGAAAGAATGGCAAAGATGAGGAAATAACTATTTGTTTAGCTTTGAACATATTACTTGGAGAAATAAAAAACATACATGAGATCCAGCCTAGGGTGGTTTTTATGATTCTACTAAAAGAGCAGACTGTATTTGGAGGCACTTTTCCATATTTATCCCTTGAGCTCAACTCAACATGGGGTGTGAAAGGAATCTGCAGATTGTATGGTGAGAAGACCAGCGTCTGAATTTTAACTCCAGCCCTACCTGATTGGATGGCCTGGAACTAGTGAACTTTTCCAGATCTCCATTTCCCCAACTGAAAGATAAGCAGAGCGATAACAATATCAAAGAGCTCTCCTGAGGTTTCAAAAATTTGAAATATAGAAGAGCACAGTGCATGGTTAAAGAGGAGGCACTCAAAGAAGATTAGTTGACTTGGAAAAAAAGTCCATATAGCATAAAAAGAGGAAGGCACATCACCCACATATAGAATCCAAGATAAAATAATAATTGAGAGGAGAGACATGCAAAGGAACATTAGAGTGGCGCTTCTCAGAGGATCTATAATAATGGTGCAGGTCTTACATGGTGCAACAAATTGAGTCAAACACACCCTACTTCCGAGGCAGGATCAAAGCCTGGTTTGCATTCCTGGGGGTGCACTGAAGGCCCTGTTCAATGAGGTGTTTGACTGAGGTGACTCAAAAAGCAGAGCCCATTCCGCTTTGTCTTAAATGATGATACAACAGGAATGCCTTAAAATTCTGTTTAGAATACGGAATATCCAATACAGATAATCTACCAAGCCAAACTCTATTAATTTCCTCCAGCATATAATTTTTCAGTAATAAAAACATTGTCATTGATTTTCTCAGGTAATCTTTTTTTCCTCCAAATTACTTCTTTAAAAATGAAAGGAGAAGGGGAGAAAGGAAGAAGAGGGGGGTGGATGAAGGATAAAAGGAAGAGAAAACTAAATTGGTTACAATACATTAAAAAGAGGCAGAGGCAAAGCACCAAGCCCAGCATATATGCTGTTTTGATACTCTCCCATCAACACAACCTAGTGCCTGTTTATTTTAAGTAATTACAGCCCTGTGTTCCTGACATATGCTCAACCAGTGTCCCACTGAGATCACAGTACTTCTTCTGCTATATTATACTCTGCTTACTCAATCATTTTCTATCACTAGGCATTGTTTGGAACTCGTCACTAAAAGCTATACTTTGGGCAACTCTTGCCTAAGCATTATTCTGTAATTGCCAACTTATTGTTTGCATTACATTTTTATTTATCAAACAAAATGCCTGCAGTATTGGCTGAGGGACAGCCAACATCAGTAACTCGTTTAATCCTTGCAACAACTTTCGTGGTTAACGATTGTTATCACCAATTACACAAGAGCAATCATAGGCACAGAGAGATTGAATACTTTGCTCAAGGCCACACACTTAAGGGGCAGAGCTAGAGTTTGAACGCAGGCTGAGGAGGCCCTGCCTTTAAACAGGCTGCTTCTTGACTAGGATAAATGGGCTAATACATATCAATTCCATAGAATAATGCCTGGCACATAATAAATAAGGCCTGAGTAAACATTAGTTGTTCTTCACTGTTTTTGTGATGGCGTTGTTGAGGTCATGTATAAATGTATGGGGTGATCATTCCAGTAGGGTTTATTTGAAACGTCCCCAATGGCCAAAACTATTGCCAACCTTTTGCATATTGGTAGAAAAGTTTACATTTCCTAGGCTGTTAACTGGGAAATGGTTCAGCACAGAAGAAAAGCCTCATGAAATCAAGTCACATTGAGACTTTGACTTCAGATGCATCTACTAAATCTGTCACTCTGGCACAGAAGAAAATTAGATTAATCCAACAAGAAGTGTTCCTTATGGAGTCACATTGATTTTTGCCTGCATTAGATGTTCTTCCGTGTGCTTACAAAACTGATCAATTCCAGGTGAGCAGAAAAATCTATGATTTTTGGAGTTTGTCCATTTTTTTGTTTGCTTCTTTTTTAAATGGCTTCGAGCTTACCTACTATTAAGCATGCATTCCAAAAGTACAGACAGAAGAGAATCTAATTTTTCATATAATACAAATCTGGTTTTTATTCTTGTGTGGCTTAACACATCAGTAGTTCTCCATTAATAGATGGTATCATCCCAATGATTACTTGTATTTTCTTACCCTTCCTGATAACAACGGGTTTGGAATAAACCAGTAGTAATCTAAACACATGACAGCCTGTAAATCAAATAGCCATTGATGATATTCTACAAGTAAAATAGGAGGATAGTTATTAATGTAGCATCCTTGATATCACTGAATTTTCATTTTATGTGAAGACATTAATGTTTCATAGTTCAGTTAATTTTCTACTTGAGCTGTGAGGTCACTTACACTCTTACAGCTACTATATAATCTCGTATAACTGTATAAAAGCTCCAAAATGTCTCATGTTCTTCCCAAACAGCTATTTGTAAGTAAGGGCTAAAATTGCTGACTTGTAAATACATCAAACTATGCATAATGTTTGAAATAGTATAAGCTATTATCTTTTATGTACATTTGCTGACAGAAAGAAATGTGTTTTAAAGGAAGATGCTACCGCTTCTTCTAGATTCTGCGAATCAAACACAGCTTACTCACCATGGTGACCATTCTTTAGGTATGTTTGTTACTGATATGAAAGCATTTATATAGATTATGTGCCTGTTAAATGCAGAGAGTCCTGAGCTGTGGTGATATCTTTCTAACATAATTAAAATGAACATGATATATATGCAATTTATTTTTAAGGTAATTATTTTCTGATTTCAATAACAATTCCAGCCATGTTAACAACACTTGAAATTCTCTTATGATTCAATCTTTATTTTCTTCAAATTTACAAGAAAAATCTCTATTATAAACTATGATTAGGTCTACGTTTGAACTGGATTTCACCAAAGCTTAAAAAAAAATCAGATGAGAGACTTGATTATTACAGTTGCCTTAGAAACACAGGAAGGAGTAAAAACACCTTAGAATACACGACTTTTTGGCAAAGAGTCTTACAGTCCATCTGCTGTGTTCAACTATTAAGAGAATACAAACAGAATAGTGACCATTTAAATAGCATTGTGTGTAAATATATTGTGTTAATAAAGGGAAAGAAATTGCATTGTCTTTATGTTCTGTAACTATATAATTAATACACATTAGAAGAAAGCAAAAAGGAGAGGGAGGGAGGGAGTTAGAGAAGGAGGGAGGGAGGAAGGGAAACAAAAGGAAATGAACGGAAAATGGGAAGAAGGAAAAGATGAAGCTTGCATCTCTTTCATCATCCAGTTGCCAACATGTATTTTAATAGCCTCTGAGAGTCACTGAGTCAAAAGTTTGCTGACCTGTACATTTACCGAAGGTCGACCAGTAAACTTCTAAACTCGATCACTTAAATTCAATTATTTATTTATTTGTTCAACAAATATTTATTACACAAAATCCTATGTGCCAATGACTGCAGTAAAGGCTGGGGATTAAACAGCGAACAAGACATAATCTTTGACTTCAAGGAGCTTAGAAGCCACTGAGAAGACAGAAAAAGAATATATAATTACAAAATGTTTTAACTTCCGAGCACCCCTCATCATCTCCACCCCATTCTTTTGATAAGACCTCATCCTTTCCTTTAAGCAACTCCTAACCCACTGTACTCAAGATACTCCTTTCAACCAATATTCTTGCTAGACTTTGATTCTGGTGGGGCTGGAAGTCCTAGTATCCTGGGCCTCCTCTCCTAATACCCTCCTTTCCCAATGCCTGTCTTGACAAAAGCAGTATTATTAATTAATTTAGGTTCATCAATTTTCCTTGGAAATTTGAATCCTCTACATAGACACACAGTAACAGAATTTGAAACTGAGACATCAACTCACAATCCACAAATTCTGCTGTCAAGATACAGGGCTGCCATAATGTCCATCTTTGCCTGATGCTTGATTTCAATTGTTCATTCAATTCTGGAAACTATAGATATCCTCTCAAAGAATTTCTTTTTCTCTTTTTCTTGCTTACTTAGTCAGATCAGTGTTGAAATCCAGGCTTATTAATGACTCTAATATATCACTGTAGAGGCCCATGCTGTAGCCGAGAAAGACAGATGTTCTAAGTCTAATCCTTCATGGAATCCTTACTCAAGCAAAATTCTCAGATCAATATAATTATATTTTATTTGGAGCACATATAAACTCAAAATTAGAAATAACCTTAAAACAAGGTCATTCAGTCTCCCACTCACTGATTTTTCAAAACTGCATCATATAACTAACCCTACAACTGCTCTTTGAATAAACCCATTGATAGGGAATTCACAGTGCACAAGGCAGCTTGTTTCTTTTTTGGATGATTCTAGTTGTTAGGAAGGCGAGGAATTTAACTAGTTTGCCCCCTCATAAATTTTCATCATAACTTTTCAATGGACATTATATTCTTCACCATTTCCTACAAAGACCTAAACTTAATTTGAAACATTCACTATCAATCAGTCTTCTTACACGTTCTAACATAAGTTGTCAAAATAGAGTCAAAATCCTAAACATGAAGTTGCAAAAGACTGTACATCTTCACATACCACAACTCTGACCACAGGAAAAACAGCCATGCTTGAATGAATATTAAAAGATCAGGTGAAAAACAATGCCAAGAAACTCTGACCTTTTATGAGAAGCTGAAAAGAAAATAAATATTTCTTGGCAGGTAGACCAGATCCAAAGGCTAAATATCAACGGATGAATACTCATCCTCCAATATTTAATATGACTCAATAAATCTTACCATTGGCAAAAAATTTTAGAGGTTATGTACCTAAAATCCTGTCATTTAACTGCAAGGAAACTGAGGCATAGACATTAACTTGTATTCTCTAAATAAAGTTGCTTCCATTTAAAAAAAAAATCAAACCTCTAAGATACAATTTCTGGTGTTTTATGATGTGAGAAAAACCTGCAACTAAAAATTATGATGTTTCTTGTACAGACATGATTTAGGACATTGAGAATTGGGTTTCTTTTATGACTCATCCACCTAGAATGCAAAGTATGAGACAAAAACTTTAATGTACTTGGGAGATGTCATATTAGCAAAGAAAATAAGAGGCTGCCTACTAAAACCCCACACGAAGACATGCAGATTGTTTATTACTACCCTTCCTAAGCAGATGACTTTGCTGCAAAGACCCAAAAATTAACTTTAAAAATTATAGTAATTAATCTGAGATGATAGTCATTGCAAAATTTCAATTTTCTGCTTTAGGCATTTAAGAAATTTTAAATAAAAGCCTTTAAGTGTTCAGATTATTTTCTTTCTTCTATTTTCATGATAGCTTCATTAATGACCTGAAATTTGGGATTAAATTGATTTTTCACTTGTTCAGTATTGTATCTAATACTTTCAAATTACAATAATAACTCCACTTATTAAGTTAGTCATCCAGCATTCTCAATCACAGAAAATTTGGCTGGAATTAGATGTTAATAAAAGAGATCTTTGGGCAGCAGAAATAAATTTTTTAAAATATCCATCAAGGCACCCATATTTTCATCATACATCTTATGTTTACTCAGAGATGGATTGTTCTTGTTCTGCAGATATTTCTAACTTATTCACATAGATAAAAAACAGTAATTAAGTGAATAGCGTGAAGAAGGAGCACTGACAGCAGTAAAGTTATAGCTGATAGGAAGAATGCTCTATACCATACTGGTGTCATTTAGAGTAAATATAAGCAAGGCTAAATAAACAAAAGTTACTAAGGGCATCTATGGGTCACAGCAAAATACTGTAATTGATAGTCTTAATTATGAGCCCTGACAGTCAAGAAAAAATTTAAATCTGCTTAATGTACTATGTATATGAAAATTAAGTAAGAATATATGACCTATCAAAAATTCTCTATTATGAGTGATGATAACGTAAAAAAAATACTAATGCTTAAAATGGTAATTTTATGAAAAAGTAGGCTGCGGGAAGAGCATAATCTCTAGCATTGTCAAACAATATACAATGACACAGTGAAAACACAGACCAGTGCAATCTTTAACTTCCAACCTATCTGTCTACCTGGGAGTCCAGCTGCCATCGGTAAGCTTAGATTGATTGATCCTATATTCCGAATACAGACTAAATTCTGAATTATCTAATTGAGCATCATAGCATCTTGAGACAGTGCCAATCCTACAAATATAAGCCACCAGTATGCTTTATAGTAAAAACACGAAACCAAAAATTATTCTGTAAGCAAAAGATGCTAGATTATAATGTGTCACTGTAGAGTTCTGTTGGTTTCAAATGCTGTTGATGTTGTGCATACTTTCTTGTTTCTATAGTAATAAGTGCTTCGCTCTATTGCAATTTCCCTTGCAATCAGTCTAAACCTGAATATTTCATCTTCATTATATTTCAAACTTCTTTCAGCAAACAATACTATGCAGATGGTTTCAGGAAAACCTTAGTGTGGTCAGCACGTCCTAAAAATGGCTGCTCACAGGAAGCTAGTCCCTCCAGTACTGCTGGATTGTTTCTTCAATGGCAGTGGCATATGTAAAACAGTGTACTTGAAAATGGGAGTCTTTTGTTCCCTCTCCAGTTGTCTCAGTGATGATTTGTGGAGGTCAACTAGTGACCCTACGCATGCTTCTTCAATTAAATAGAAAAAGTATTAATGGTTCTAAGTTTAAAGGGCAATTTGAAATCCTGTCAAGCTGTCCCACCTTGCCAAGACTATCACCCCTTCTGTGTGGCACAGAGGCCCATAGGGCCACAAATACTGGGACACAGGAAAAGAAGTCACTAAAAACACATTACTTTCTGCTTCTGTCACTCCCTGGAATACCTACCATCTTCCTGATTTGCTTAAAACTAAAACCAAAGCAAAACAGGAGAAAAAGCACAGCCACTGTCATTTTATAACACAAAGCAACTGATTAAAATGACAAGTTTTTATTTACTGGCTTTTGAGCAACGGGCTGACTCTGGCTGGAGCCAATATTTATTAAGCAAAATACAATTGTCTCTGTTGATTTGTCAACAAAATGGAAATAAAATATACTATAAATTCCATTTTAGTCTTTATTGAAAAAAAAAGGTTCATATTTAATTTGAATTATAAATAATAGCAAATCAAACATAAAGAGCCAAAAGTACTTCCTGGGAACAAAAGGATCAAGTTCACAAGTACTTTAATTCCTCTGGTTCACTGGGATATCATTTCAAGTTCTATCAGAATAACATACTAAATAAAACTCTAGGGACCTAAAGAAGCTATCATGCCACAGTGCATTTTGATCCACACCACATTAACAACATACCACTAACTCCAAAATCCATATATTTACAATTTTTAACCTTTACTCCTCATCATGAAGATAAAAATTGATGATGTTAAACTCACTTGGATTGCATTGGAGGAATCTTGATGAATGCGTATGAACAACTTTGCAGCACTTAAGAAAAACTTTGAGGGGCTGGCCAAGTGGCTCATTGGTTATTAAGAGTTGGCTTGGGAACACGAGCTCTGAACAGCAGGGCCGCCAGTTCGTATCCCACATAGGCCACTGAAGCTGCACCCTCTACAGCTAAGATGATAAACAATGGCTCAACCTGGGGCTGGGCTGCTGTGTGTCACCGGCGATGGCGTAAGCTGCTGTGAGGCTGCAGTGGGCTGCCATAAGCTACTGTGAGTGGCCGGCAGCCAGCGTGAGTGGACAGGAGCCAGCGTGAGCTGCCATGAGCTACTGTGAGCAGCCGTCCAATGGCTGTCGAGTGATCTGTCTCACCCGGGAAGAGCTCAATGATAATACCAACATGGGCCAGTGAAGCAACAACTCCACTGAAGAAGAAAAGGACAGCAACTTGTCTGTTCCCCTTCCCTGATTCCCCAACACTGTTTCCTCCCCCAATTCCCGAATAAAATCATTTAAAAAAAAAGAAAAAATTTGATATTCATAATAATAATCTGATTATAACCCAAATAGGTTGATAAATACCTATCTAAAAATATTAAAAGTAGTTCTTGAACCAGAGTAAAATCATGTTATGTCTTAGAGCATAATATAAATTAGAATAAACTTAATAATAAAAAGATAATTAGAATCAAGGGATATGTAATTGCTGTAAATGTCTTTTCTAAGTCTCCTTCATATTCATTTTGTGCTGCTCATCCCCATGCCTACCCCCACTGGATCTTGTACCTGGAGAAAACTGAATATACAGATTTCTTCCAGATAAAACCTAACAAATAGGGTGAATTAGAAGAAGACGGACATGCTAGAATGAAAAGATGTGCCTCATATGCCCAAGATCGTTCTTGAAAATTGAGTACATTTTTTTCTGGCATAATAGTATTCTATTTAAGATACTGCAAAAAACAGGTCATCGCTGGTGCACAACATGTATAGAGTATGTTGGAGCAACATACATCATTCCTGAACACCTTTCAGAGTCAAAAATTGTGGAGGTTTTGAAAGCAAGTTCACAAAAACAGTTTCCTTTACCCTTTCAAAACGTCAATGAAACAAATGGAAAACAGGATTAATAATAGGTAATTAGTATAATAATTATCTTAGATGACCATGAAATTATAGTTTGTCCCTCAAGATTTTCTATCTGCTGCCATGCAACCAGGAAGAATTAAATCCATGAATGTAACTAGATGGAAAAATGCATTAAAATCTGCTAGCAGGCTATATACTTTATCTCTGAAGCATAGCTTGCTAATTGGTTTGATGTTTTGCTTAAACACTAAAGTGTGTGTGACCAAAACATTCGCACAATACTTCATTTAGGTGCTTACTGTCAGTAAAAGCAGCATTTTACAGTAACAAGATGTTCTGTCTTCATAAAACATGTCAGCATTATGAAGGAAAAGAGAAAAAAATCATAGCAAGTGAATTCTTCTACATAGCTCATCCATATCATATACAAGTATAATTGCTTTTTAAATAGAAGAAAACCCAATAATTGTACAACATGGCCCTATTTATTTTCTATAGCACAGTTAATTCAGTGGAGGAAAGATGGGAGGTGAGCAAATATACTGAGAACTGAAATAAGAGCATGGTAATTATTTGATCTTCACTTTAATTAAAAAATGATCAGCAGTTTGTTATTCCCTTGATATCCCAAACAAAGCCATCTTGTGGTACAGTAGTTGGGCTCTTATTTTCTTTACATTAAAAACAAAAAGGCATCCAGCATGGACAGGAAAAGAATTATGCCTTAGATCAAAAAGCAAATTTTCATTTTCATGTGGTACAACCAGGCAGTTATATTCCATTAGTTGACAAGTACGATATTGCTACCATACTGATGTAATCTCAGTTTAAGCCCAATATTTCATGAATGTTTCTCATTTCTAGCCAAGATTTAGCGATATCAACAGTAAACACATCATGCTTTTATGGAGGTTTTCGTTCCCCTCTGACACACCATTTTAGTGATACATTTTGTTACATTAATAGAATTCTGTTTTTTTTTTCTTTTTTACAAGACTGGAGTAATACCTACTTATTTTCAGATAAATCATACTTTTTACTACTTGTAGAAAATGGGGGGTATTATGCCACAAAATGAAACTACTTTGCTTTTAGTCATAAGCAATATGTTAATGATGTAGTTCAGAACTCAGCAAAATAATGTCAAGCTAATCTGCAATCTGCCCAGAAAAAATGAAATGTCAGCCAATTCTACCAAATGGCAAATGGTTATGCTGTTCAAGTACATGGTTTATAAATCTGCTAGTTTAAAGTAAGGGGGGGAAAAGGAAAGAAAAATCAAAAGCCTTGAAAAACATCACTATCATAGTGATCTTCTTTCTCTTCCACAGAGAAAAATGCTAAAATGTTGAAGATGTTTTAATTGGCAAGTTTTGTTTTGTTTTCAGTGTCGTGAGAATGACTGATTCCGTAGCTCAAAGACACGTTACCATTTTTCAGGGTTTGTAGAATAATATGCTTTAAAAGAATTATAAACAAAGAGAGGCTGTCTTCCTTACGCATTATTAAAAATAGCCCTTATAAACTAAAACCATTAAGAGGGACTCTGTACATCAAGTCATTCATCTGCATGAACATTCACAAGGATTCCCAGATTGCATCAGGAGTGCATCTTACTTAAAAGGGTGACCAGCGTAAAATACAGAAGCCTTTTACATATGGTTTAGATCATTTGGGCTGACTTCAGAACAACTCATGATAGTCATAGCATGTAGGTTTAGTATTTTGTAAGGAAGAAAACAAAATAGTATTTCCAGAAACATCATATCTTAAAAAGTGATTCATTTCTCAAATATGTGAACACCACAAGCTGGCTGAGCTTCACACAATGTGATATATAGATAATGCATTACAGAATCATACACTTGAAACTTATGTAGCTTTACTAACCATTGTCACCCCAATAAATTTAAAAAAAAGGGAAAGCATTGAGTACTGTCCATTAAGACCAGTGACTAATCAACCAAAAGCAAACAGATCACTTGTCAGTCATAATAGAAGACATAAAGTTGTGAGGTTGTCTTTCAATTCAGATTGCTTCCTCATACTAGAAATACTGTTAAGTTGTATAAATTGTATTTAGAAGAAACATAGCTAAAACTTGATTTATACCACAACTCTGCTTCTGATTATCTTACCACCATGAGTATTTTAGATAATTGGAAAAAAACTGTATTTTCTTGGTTTGCATGCAGTGTTTGTGTAAGGATTGCTTCTTGATCTAAATTATTTTCTCTTTATATCAATGAGTCAAGGCAGTATGAAAGGAAAGAGGATCTATGATAGTGAAAATCAGAACTTCATAACTAGGAAAGGGCACATGTAAAATAAATACAGAAATGCAATAAAACTATGATAAATAAGTTCCAGTGGCAGCAACAACTGGATAGTCATGGATTGTGATTAACTATGAGGGCAGATGTTTAATTTCCTTCATAATGAAAAGAAGTGGTTCAACAGCTGTCATGTAGTAAAATCACTGAACTCTTACAGCTAGGCACTCACACTCCAAACCAGTGCATAATTCACATTGTCTCTACAGTGCCCTATCAGCATAAATGGCCTACCAGCATTGTCAGCATGCAAGGTGTGACAGCCTCGCATGGAATCTCAGCTGTTTAAAAAGGCCATTTAAAAACCTGCAAACAGGCTTGCCTTCTCTGAACACTTTTGCAGATTAAAAATCCTTTCATATGCACTATAATACCTTTCAGTGTAGTACAAAGGACATTCCAAGGAGAGGATGCAACAAGCTACAAAAGGTACCCTTCTCTCCTCTCAGACTTGACTCATGCTTCTTTAGCCCCTAAGCTAACAGATCTCCAATTTTTTGCCTGTTTTTCCTCTGATAAACTTCACATCAATGTTTCTTTTTCTTCTCACTGCTAAATTAACCCCTGTGCTATTATTTCTGCTTGGGTACATTTATTACCTTCTTAATTACTCTTCTTGGATACTTTCTCACTTCTGGTAGCCAGGTAAACTTAATCCAACTAAAGGACCACTTCCAAAAGGACACTCAGAGAAGAGATCCCCTTTGCATAACAGACCCAAATTGAAGTGCCTACCACAGCATTTAAAGCCTTCTATAATCTGGCCTCAGTGTGGTTATGGATGGTAAGTGAGCTAGAGGATAAGAATGAGGAAAGACCAATGTTGACAATTCTATGGAAAAGTATGAGATAAGATAAAATAAACAGTGAGACCCAGCTTAACTGTTAATTTACTCAACTTAACCACTTTTAACATATCTTCCCTATGTCTTTTCCATGCTTTCTTCTTTTCCTCATCCCCATACTCCTTTCCTACAGTTCTACGTAATACATTGAATGATCCTATATGCAAACCATTAAATACCCAAGGATGTATAAGACAGAGGCCTTTCCCTCTTCACCTTCTTCTTCTCTTTCTCATATTGGACCACATCCTTTCTCCCATACTTTTTTCTTATACACAACCATATTCTGAAAACTCTTCTTTTTATTTTTCACCATGGTTCCTTTCCAACAGCCCATACTCTCTTTTAGGAATTCCCATACATAATCTCTGGGATTCCATTTTTTTTTTAACCACATTGACTGACTCTGATTCTTTACTCTCAAATTCCTTAAATGTCTGAAATCTGCACCTAGCCTTACCTCTCTTATAAAGGTGCTATACTAATATTAATATAACCTAAATTAAAAAATAAAAGAATAATTCCTTCTCAGTCATCAGCATCCTTCTATGCAGAAGTTGATAAACATTTATTGGATGCTTACTATCTGCCAGGCACTGCACCTGGTGCTAGACTAAAAGTTGACTAAAACAGTCTCTAGTCTCTTGGGATTCACAGTATAAACCTCTGTCTTATAGGCAGGTAAATGCAACACTGTATGATAGCATCTATACATGGCATAAGGTACATTCAGGGCATAAGAGAAGGAGTGGTCAACTCTATCAGAAGAAGTCAGAGGATGCTGCTCAAATGAGGTGGTAACTGATCTTGTTGTTAAAGATGAATAGGAACTCTTCACAGTAGAGAAAAGAACATTAAAAAAAAAGAATTAACAAGGTACAAAATGGCATGGAGTGTTTGAGGAGGTGTGATTAGGTCAACATGGCTGAGGAGTAACAGATAGCAATGAAACTGGGGAGATAGACCAAAACTTGGCAGGGACCCCTCCACACCAAGGTATGTGATTTGTAACCTGATCAATTGAGAGCCAATGCAGCATTTTTAAAGAAATAAAACTATATTTGTGTTTTATAAAGACAATTCTGTTCTCTAATGGTGGTGGCTTAAAGGGACAGGTACACCTGGAGCCAAGAAAGACAAATTGGTAGGTATTGCAATGCTCCAGCTGAGCAGTTATGAGAACTGGAGCAAGGAGAATGCAGGGGCAGAGGGAGGTGTATATTTAGGAGATGTCAGGAAGTAGATTTAATAGAAGAATCAGATTTGGAGCATGAGGAAATCTTAGCTCTCAGATTTCTGATACATTGAATGGTAGTACAGTTAACCACAATAGGATTTAGGGAAGAGAAACACACTGAATAGGGAGAGATGCAATTTATTCAACACTGGAATCCTTTAGTTTAAGGAGACTATTCAGAATGCAGTTGGTTTACCTGCAATGTAAAAGAGACAGGCATGTAAATATATATTTGGAAGCCTTCAGTAAATAGGTAACATACCTATCTATATACCTATACTTATGTAGGTGACTGAGCTCAACCAGCAGTAGCTCTTCTATGATTATGTCATCTCCCTTGAGGACTTCCACTTCCATAAGTTCTATTACAACTTCCAGGAAGACTCTTAAAACTGTATGTTCCTTGTCACCTTTCTTATTTATTCATCTAAACAATTTCGACTACCTACAGTACTGGCACTAGACTAAGCATTGTGTGTGTGTGTGTGTGTGTGTGTGTTAAATAAATAAGGCATAGTCTTTATTAGAAGTATTTATAATTCTATGGGACCACAGAGGAATCATTAATTTTGACTAAAGAGAAAAATGGGGCTTGACAAAGCTCTCAATATATATGTCTAATGGGTATGGGATATCTTATATCACTTCATATTCAATGTATCTGAACTGAACCTTTAACTGTAAAACTTGTGATGAGTCACTCAACCTCTCTTTCATTTTCCTACATACAATGAGAGAAAAGAAATAAATAATCACTTTCAGATCTAATATTCTCTGAAATTTTCTCTTAAATCTGTAGCCCTTTTTAACTCCTCTTTTTATGCGAAGACAACCAGTACTAGTCAGTGACTCCTATCTCTCCTTTGCCCTCCTTAACCTGACAATGTGTAAGTAGCGTTCATTCTTCCTTCAAAAAAAGTCGGCATCTATAATTCTCTTACATATCTAATGCCACTGTCAAATTCCATGTCCTCCTTGTCTTCCTTGTAGATTACTGAATTAACCTCTTACATATTCCCCCTAATTCCACTCTCAGTCACCAAAAACCCCTCCTAAAGATTGTTTCCAGAACAACTTCTAAATGAGAGGGCTTTAGGGATCATTACTCAGCTCAAAACTACAGTTGCCCCTCTCCGCATTTGCCGATCACAAAAAATCAAATTTGCATTTTTTTAAGGCTTTCCAGGATTTTTCAACAATGGTTTTCCAACTTTATTTCATCCATCTTTTCTTCAACATCTTTTCAGCCACTTTCTGCTCCCACTGAATTGGATTATTTTCATGAATACACACACATAGCTATAATTTCCTTCCAATTACCATGTTCTTTATTAATCACTAACAGTTAAAATATTGTTCATAATGACTTTTGTCATAATGATTTTTAAATTACATGATTTCTTTTATAAAATTGACTCATAGTCACTGTAAATAATTCAAAGAAAATAGAAAAATGCAAAGTACATGAAAATCATTAGAAATGGTACTCAACTTTTGTTGAACATCTTTTCATATAATTCTCTATCAATATATGTATATAATTTTATACAAATAGATCATACTATACATGCTGCTGTTTAACTTGTTTTGTTTGTTGGGGTTTTTTTGTGGGGTTTTTTTCTGCAACAGCATGTTGCAGGCATCCTTCCATGTAAAGAAATGTAGAGCTGAGTCATTATTTTAATTATTATATATTCCACTACAGGTAAGGTTCCTATTCAGCCAGCACGTACCAGTATAACACATAGACTGGCATCTGTCCATTCTGAAGAGTGAGATATCTATTCTGAATTGTCAGTGTACACATTGCACTGGCTATTAGATATTTTTAATATCAACCTAACTTTATAAGTGTCATTATTTTCCTAGCCAGTCTTCTCTTGATAGTCAAAAACATAATATGTTCATCATTTTTTAATACAAATAAAATGTATTTTCTTTTAACATACCACTTAATGCAATTTCCTCCTTTAAACCATTTTTATAATAAAATCCCAGCCAGAAATGATTTCCATTCTTCTTCTGACTCCTCATAGGACTTTGCCCTATCCTGTGCATTTATCATTTTCAACCTTGAGTTCTAATTATTTTAGTCTTCTTTCCCTAATAGAATATAAGCTCCTTTAGGACAACAACTCTTTGTCCACAGTAGTTGGATCAATGCCTTGCTCATCATAAACATTCAAAGCCTGTTTGTTGAATAAATGGTTGAATTAATGAATGCCAAAAATAGATCGACAGAGAACACTGCATCACAAGGGCAATTCAGAAATCAGCGTGTTGAAATTATTTTAAATGCTCAAATAAATTATGTAACTTACCCTAAATTATCTAGTAAGCAAATTAGCAACTGTCAATGACTTTAGAAAGAAAAAGGAGAAAAACCTATCAAACAGTAATTTCTCATAAAGCAATTAGAAAAGCAATTAATGAGTGGTGAGCCTTGGAGACTATAATGGAATTATTGGGTGGGAATGCACTCACTTAGCCATCGCTTTTCTAAATGTCAAGCAAAATTCTACAAAGTTAACTCACTGATGGTGCTCTGCTGTAAGGAAGGTAAAAAACAGAAAAGCAGATAGATAAATTGAATTATATGAACTATGTTTTGAGTTTTGTCATCATTGGTCTACCCAAAAAGAATTTTTAAATCTATAGAGAAACAAGGTAAATGAACAATAATGCAAGACATGGGGCTTCTAGGCACTGCAGCTTCCTGTTGATGAGAAGGAAAGCTAGCTTAACACTCCACCTGGACCATTAATCAGAGTAAGAGGCATGGATTTTGCCATGAAAAGAAGATACTCATAGACTAAGCCTAGCATCACCCAACCTCATTCTTTAGCTAACCTTTCTCAGTGTCAGTTAAGTAGTATAGAAACTCCTTGCCTTATATTAAATTTTATAACCAAAAGAATGCCATGAATTTGTAGCACTACCATGAAGTGAATATACAGAATGGGGGAAACAATGAGTTATGGTTTCTGGACATATCATAGTTAGGTAGATGCTTTGGCATTTTCTTATATAGAACTTTAAAATCGACCTTTCAACTAAACCTCATTATCCAAATGGACATTACTTTTGTCTACTGATAGACAACATGGTGATGTGGGACCTGGATGTAGGCACGGGAACCTTGGAGGTAAGCCCCTAACTCTGAATATCAGTAGAGCTCTGGAACTTTCTGGGGGAAAAAATAGGATGAGCCAAAGCAAGATGATTCTATAGACAGGAGATTAAGCCAGAGGCTGCCCTCTATGTTTCTTATAAAGGAAAATTTCTGAAGTCGTGAAGCAAGACCAGATTGTAATAACATATTTTCTGAAAATCAAGCAGAGAGATTTCAGTGAAGAATAATTTTATCCCATGCATGATATCTGTTCAGTCCTAATTGAACATTAGGATCCTCATATAAGACAACCTGCCCTACAGTGAGGCCTGAGTCAGTAATACTTCGAGAACCATAGAGAATGGGTCTGCCCCTGTCTCTGCATGGATACTTGCCATCTTACTTCAGGGTCTGGTTTCGCTTAGGGATATAAGAAATATCACAGAGGTCCACAATACTTTATCTAAAATTTAAAAATCTAAAATTCTCTCTAAAAAAAGTTTTTTGGGGTAACTTGTTTAGTTGCAAATCCTAACCTGAATTGACCTGAGGCTATTTATGTTTTTATTCATTCATATAGTCTGAGTAGTCTATAGATTTGGTTATAAAAATATGAAAGAGTTTGATTAAGAGTTTCTGCCTCAGACCCTAAAATGGATGTTACATTATGAAGAATATAATAACTTCTAAAATCTAAAATATTTTTACTTTCAAAATCTGTGGCCCCACAAGTTTCAAATGTAATTAGTTAGCATTACCATGCATAACATTTACTAGGTGCTAGCTGAATGCCAGGTACCTTCCTAAGCACTGTGGATGAATTAGCTCATTTAGTTCTCATTGCAAGAACTCTATAACTAATGCTCATTTTATAGTTCAAGACACTGAGGTTAAGGTAGGCTCAGCAACTTATATGAAATTAACCATCACACTGATAGAGTTGGGATTCAAAACTGGCAGTCTGATGCCACAGCACACACACACCTACCTACTCCATGCCACCTTCCTCCATACTTTATTAGAAGGCATGTGAATCAATCTGCTCCTTGAAAGACTGTGATAAAGCCCCTGCTCTACAGGGGAGAATTAAACACATATTCACCCACCAGTTATCACTTGCCAAAATTTCCCTCAAAGAGAGTGGGTAGATAAAGAAAGAGCACCTATTTTCCTCTTATTTTCTACAGAATGCTATTGACTATGCATACTGGATGGTGCCTGTAAAGTATGACACATCATGCCCTGAAATGAACTGTTAAGATGGCCATGGCTGGCCTCTACTCCTAATGAGATCTGAAGAATGCCAGAAATACCTGTGTATGTACAGCTTTCCATTACCCACAAAACGGTGGAAACAAAGAGGCAAGACTGGCCTTCATCAAAATCACAAAATCAAAGTGTAGTTGACATGTCTGAGAAAACAACCCATCTGGTAACTGGAAATTGACTGTTTAGATAAAAATAACTTTTAGTTGGAAATGGACTTTTTAGTCAATTTTTGTTCCAAATTTCAGTTCCAACTCTGTCATCACCATAACAGATCTATTCTGATAAGAGGTCCCTGGGACCATCATCTTTTGCTGAGCTTTAGGGGATTCTTAAGCAAATGCCATTTTGCAACGAGACTTCCTTTCTATTATACCTGAAGGAGAGGAAGCCTGTGGGCCTCTAATCTACAATGAGCTGATGGAGTTTGACCATAATACAGCAGTTTTAATTTGGATGTCAAAATTGAGTGTGTGTGACTTTATAATTAACTTTTCTAAAAGGACCAGCAGATTGTTTTGTTTGTGAGGAAGGAGGAGACTTAGATCACTCTACTATACTTGGTGTGCTTGGATATCTGGTGTCTTTGATCTGTCCACTCTCTAAAAAAGTAAAGCCCCCAGTTTGCTGGAGTCAATAGAAAGAGAACCAGAAAGCCCTCACTATAGACAGCCTGAGGCTACTGGACACAGGTCACCTCTGTGACATTGGTGTGTACCCACTGGAACCTGTTAGAAGTACTGCTTTCCTGAACCCCTGGAAAGAACTCAGCTTTCTACAGGGACAAGGTGTGAGGGGGGTCACTCAATTTACCCCCTCTATGCCATCAGCTTGTGCTGAAACCTGTGTACAAGGATGCAAAACTGCAATGCTTACCCTCCGTTTGACCAGTGATCTTTCTCTCTAGGTGTCATGAGAAGCCGCAGGCAGCATTAAGCTCTGAATCTATGTTCCCTATATAAAGCCCACCATCTAGAGGAAAAGGACTTTCTCCAGCTATACATCTGAAATTAGAAAATTAGTACTTACTAATGTATCAGCCATTATTTAATCTGCCATATTTAAGGTGAGAGAATGTAATACAGAAGCTACCTTCATTTTTTTTCAGTTATCCAATAAGTTTCTCAGTTCATTGAAACACACTGATTTATGCTTATTTTCTTTCTGGTTTGCTTAAAAATAAGCCATTTGGTATCGTTTTATGTATCTACCCTGATTATTAGAAAGTCTGAACTCTCCCACTTAATTTTCTATTCTTTAAAAATCCTGTCAATAAGAATCTATTTTTAAAAGCATCATAGTGACTAGATCATGAATTGCATTTTAAGAGTGAAAAATAAAGCAAATTACTACCCTATTAAGAAGATTAAAAATATATTAATAAAAATCACAGTGATATGAAAACTCTCTTTTCTGAACTGAAGTGAATGGTGATTGTGGAGGATAACTTGAAGTCAGCCATCTGCAGAGACTTGGCAGAGAGGGTCCATGATAGAACAGTTGGTCTGTGTACACAAGTAGGGAGTCACTTCTACTCTGCTGCTTTTCTAGAAACCATTCCAGCTTCTTCTGGTTTATGCACGCTCACTTCCACGATCTCAATGCATCTCGCTGTACATCACTCCCTTTTTTAGTCTTCACTATACCACACTTTCTAGGGCACTAGTGGTGTTCGATTTCCCCTCTTTTTAGCCACCACATTACATGGTCTTTAAAATAGCACTGATACTCAGAGGAGGAAAGTCGAAAACTGTGTGCCTGATTAATATGCAAACTAGATAATCCTCCCTCATATAAGAGAACTGACAGCGTGTAATTATCCATGCACACTATTTTCATAAAGTCGCTACTTGGGTCATGTTTGAAATTCACAGTACACTTCTTATTTTTTATAGAGTGGGTGCTAGAAAACAGGGAAGTTTGACTCTTTCTAAAGTACAGGGATTTAAAACCGGAGTATGAAAGTCTATGAATGATTTCAATAGCTTGCTCTTCTCTGAAATTCAGGAATTTGTCTTTTAAATGGATCAGATGTTTAAAAAATAAAAAGGGGATTATTAACTCAGCTTCTATAGTTTTCTGCATCAGATGTGTTTTTATTCTTTCCTACCTATTTGGTAGTAGGATTCAATCTTCCAAAAGGTGAAGAGGTTCTAGTTCTTTGTCACTAACAGGAATTTATACGCCACCATAATTGGCAGAATAGTATAACCCCAGGATCAGTCATTCCTGCAGCTGCCTGAACTCCTAGAGCTGACCATACACATTAGCCTCGCCTCCAGAACGAACATTCATGCTGCTGATAATACAGATCTACCCTCAACATAAACTTTCATCTCTGTGCAATTGAACATATGAGAAACAGAAAGTAAATGACACTATCTAAACAATTAAATGGTGTTCCTCTCAGAATAAAATTAACATGCATAGTCCTCTTTAAATAGCCTAACTTCTCAACTGCTTTATGTCAAGCCACACCGCTTCAGTTTTTATAAGCCTGTCAAGTTACTCATTAGGCATCATGTGAACAACACCACAACAACAGAAAAAAAAATTGAGCTAAAATTTTTTATATTACCCTCAAGAGCCTACAAGTCTTAAGTTTCTTATCAATTTGAGGAGAATTAATTTCTAAAATGGTTTCGTTGTGAGGTGATCAAGTGTTAGACAAATAATTGACAGTCTTCTTACTGTCTACTACTGTTTGTATTTGGGGATTACACTTCATAGGCCTTGGGGCTTGTTCTAAGTATCTCGTTTATTAAATCCCAGTCAAATTTAAAGTAGACAGAGAGACAGAGAAAAAGATGAACATACCTCTAGCGAATAAAATTAAGTACTACCTACATTTTCTAATGCCAACTCCCTTAGGAATTTAAGTGTGTGTGATTTAAGTGTGTGTGTGTGTGTGTGTGTGTGTGCGCGCGTGCGTGCGCTCGCACACACATGCATATATATATATATATATATATATATACATATATATATATATATATATGAAATAAAGCACTGACTATATATGTCTGCTGTTGGCAGAACAGATGGTATCATGCTATAGAAACAATTAAATCCAAATGTCAGTGTTTTTATAGAACAAATGTTTATTTGTTGCCCATGTTACATGTCCAACAGGTATTGATGGAGAGAGTTCTGATCCATGCTGGCAAGGATCTACACTGATAGAGGCTATGCCATTTTATGACACTGTTTCAACATAAGATTCAAATCAAGCAAATATGTAGAAAGTAAGTATAGAAAAATCAAGCACTTCCTCTTCAGAAATTTGGCCCAGAAATAATAAATATCACTTCCAATTAGAGGAAATTGACCTAAATTAGCCTGTGGCCAACCTAACATTAAAACAGTTAAGAAACATTGTCTTCTGGTTTTACAGTAAGGAGAAAAGAACTGAGAATATTGATGAGCACTATCCATATTTATTACAACTACTTAAGCAATGAGCATACAGTAGAAGGTCTTCATATTTTCCTCGGCTTGAAATACATGGCCTTCCACCCTGTTCAACATGCTCAAGCAGTTAAGACCCAGGTCCAATGCAACTTCCTACAAAAAACCTACCCTGATATTGCTAGCTTGAAGCTGCTATTGATGGTTCATCTAAGAATCATAATCCCAGCTCTTACCCCTTATGCTCTACTGCTTTCTGCAACAGTTATGATTATATATACATCTGAAACCCAATAGATGGTCAACTCTTTGAAGACAGAGATCATGACTCATTCACCTTTGAATTCCCTTTTCCATCTTCCTTCAAGCAAGTTCCTCTATAGTCTTTATCACAGATCTACAATAAGTGTTTTGTTAATTAGGTGGGAGAAGAGTTTGACAGAAGTATCTTATGAAAAAATTATTTCTGTCTGCCAAGAGTAAGTTTCCTCTGACTTGCAGTGAAATACAATCATTCCCTAAGACAGATTTCCTCAAATCATGTCAAAAACATGGTATTTACTAAACAAATACTTGATTTACCCATTAAGAAAGAAGTCACTTATTATATACTATGTGTACAACATCATACATGAAACCATGGGAGATTCAAAAGAAATCAGTATAGATCTAACTTAATCACTTAGCATTCTAGTTGGAAGACTGTAAGCTGTAAAAAACCATTAGTTGATTAATTCAACAGATATTTAGCTGCTTATTATATTCCAGTTATTGTGAATAAAACTGCAAAACTAGATGTAGTTCTAGAAGTCATGGAGCTTATGGTCTAGATGAGAAAAGATAGACAAACTATTCATTATGATAATGACTATTAAAAAAGAAAGAACAAGATGTTAAGAGAACTTGGGAAAGATCAGGGGAAAGGCATTGTTCAAGAAAAGACACACAATGTTTTATTTAAGCTGAATTTGGTAGACATTGCTAATGCCTACCAGCATTCCCTTTCCTTTATAGTGGGCACATGATGTTTCAGAAAGAAGTACTTAAAAGTGTTGCAGGACTTTTCATTTTCCCTTCCTCTGTATTCTTCTTATTGCAGAATTACATGTTAAGATGAAATACCACAAGATGAAAGAAACTGGGAGAAAGAGACACCACATGAAAAATATGGCAGCCCATTACAGCCACCTCCATCTACAACAGGCTTACATGGGTGATAAATAAATGTTTGTTATGCTAAGCCACTGAGATTTGGTCTCTTTTTTAACGCATCATAGCCTAACCTATCCAAACTAACACAGAGACACTAAAAGAATAAACAATGATTGGACAAATCAAAGGGGCAGAAAAAGGGACAGAACCTAGTGTATCAAGCAAAACAAACAAACATAATCAGCTGGGCAAAGCTCTGGCATCAGAGATAACAAGTGCTTTTGAGAAAGTGAGCAAAAAATAACGTTATGATTAAATTGATACAGAAGATACAGAAGAGCCTAAATAACTAGTTTCTGGGGTTGGGGGTGGTGGTTCAAAGTGGTCTTTTAGCCATAAAATTCTGATAGCTTCTAAGAAGATGGGAGATACATATCTAATCTACAGCAATATAACTTCTAAGGACACACTATCTCCATAATACCCTCAAATATTTATAAAAACAAATGCTCACAATAACCACTGAAATTTCATTAAATAACTACTGAAATTTCATTACATATAAACAAATACTGGTCTTGCTTTACTTTTGATTTAAATGAACCAAATCCAAACTATACATTTTTTTCAGAAATTTAAACTTTCTTTTTTATTCGTAGATTAAAATAAAGTTGAACTCATTCTATTTGGCTATTTTTTATCTTCTCTTGGAAATGCATAAATGAGAACAAAAGAAGGAGAGGAAACAGTTATTTGACCCTACATCACAACTTATTTCAAAATTAACTTTAATTTACTATTAAGAAAAACAGACAACATTGATCTCCTGTATAATAATTGCTTTGAATTAAGTGTACCTTGTTATTTTGTTTCATCTTATTTTAAAATAAAACAATTTTACTTTACTCAAATTATAATTAATACATTGCTATTTTTTTTTACCGATTTTTTACCTTGGACAAAACTTCAATTTGAACAATTAAAGATTAAAAATTTTGGTCATTACAGAAAACAGTTTTGTGCGGTCGATTGGAGAACAGATATACAGAACAACAACAACAAAAAAAAAACCACAAACAAAAGTCTGCATGAACATACTTTAAATGGCCAATTCCTGGAAATTGTGGCTCAATAAAATAATGCCATGCACAGTATATACACTGAGAATATTATTTAGGAGGTTGTGTTTTAGTCTAAGTCTATGCAATCACTTGGCTGTTTGCATTTTTTAAATTCTTATTCAGATTGTTTACTATCACATAGATTTTCTCATAAAGGACTTGCAAACAAAATGCCAAATGAAATTGGAAACCAAATAAATAAGAAATCCTTGGTTCTTTTACTACATTCAATAAGATTTGAGAATGTTGCACCTAAAAACAACCAGTGTTTTGTTGTATTCTCTTCCCCAAGTACCATTATCTTCCTGTTCTTATTTGACAATTCAATACCTATAATATTAAACATATAATAGCTGTTTATTAATAGCTACTCCATCCTCTGTACATATTATGTCTGGTGCTTATTGAACTCTATCAAATACCTCATATATTAGTTTTATGGATGAAAGAATATATAAACATGAAAGAAAGTGCTTAATGTTAAAGAAAAATTTTCCCTTGCAAAATAGCAAACAACTACGAAAATTCATAAGAAGTGTGAAAGATATTGATATTTATTGAGAATTTTGTGGGATCAAAACTATTTCTCTTTCATGTATAACAACATAAAAAATTATAATTTTAAGAATTTCCATTATTTTAGTATTCTAAACATGATCCTAATTAACAGTTTATTCATAATATTAGATTAAAAAGAAAAAAAAGTCAGGAAAACATTGGAATCCCTCTAGGCTCCCAGTGATTTTTGAGGAAGTCTGTCTTCCAGTCAATGTTTTCCAATAGATATATTTGTTATATAGTCTGCTTTGGAGCGTATACAGATTAGCTTATTTCATAAATCAAACTCGATCCCAGTTCTGGCTGATTATACTAAAAGAAAAAAATCAGGAAGTCATCAAAACTATTCCTTAGATACATTACAGAAACTGGAATTTATAAAATTCCTTAATAGAGAATCAAATATAAAGGCCCACATAAGAAACTTGACTGGTTCCATTTTGGACCAAGAAAAGTTCAGAATATACATAAATAGTTTAATACCTTTTATGCATATGTACAATTGCAACTCAAGAAACAGGAGTGGTTAAAAATATTTTCTATTTTTATATCCCATTTATAAATCAATCAAAGAATTTGGGTTTCAGTATGATAGGAAAGAAATCACACTTTCCCTAAAAATGAAAGAAGGTATTTTGTATACTGGGACTTAATTAAATGATACTTTTTTAAACAATTTATTGAGGTGACGTTGGTTTATAAAATTATATAGGTTTCAAGCATGTAATTGTAATACATCATCTATATATTGCACTGTGTGTTCACCACTCAAAGTCAAATCTCCTTTCATCACCATATATTTGACCCCTTTTACCCTCTTTTACCGGTCCCCCTCCCCCCTTACCCTCTGGTAACTACCAAACTGTTGTCTGTATCTATGAGTTTTTGCTTGTTTGTTTTAGTTGACACTTTTATATCAATAGAACAAAGCAGCTGAAACACAGCCTCTACAGGAAGTTACAAATCTCCAACATTCATTAGCAGTGTAACTCCAGCAAAATTACATGAAATATCAGTCTCTTTATGTACATAAAAAAATAAAAATAATACTATTCTTTTCATGAAATGGTTTTGTGGACTAAATGAGATGTAATAAAGAGCTTAGAATGCTGTCTGACATGCAGTAGCACCACTAGCCAAAACAAACAAACAAAAACATATATGTTTTTAATTAACTCAACAATATGCCAACCGCTTCTTTTGGACTTGGAATTTGGAATATCAAGTATAGAATATTTCTTCTTCTATGAAAATATCGCCCATTCACTGCAGCTGATTTAAGTCCCACCTGCTCCATCTATCTTTGTCCAGCCTTTCCAGGCTCCATAAATCTGTCTCTATTATTCATCTCAGTAGCACCTACTGTGTATATCCCAAGGTGTTGCAAAGGATATTAACTGGCATCTGATGAGATTATCCTTAGTTTGAAGGCAAGGATAAGCCATTGAGAGCTTTTAAACATGGGTAAATTTCTAGAAGTATGGTTCCTAAACCAAAGGGCACATATATTTTATAGTGTTGCACGTTTTACCAAATTTTCCTGTTTAAAAGTTGTAACAATCTCCACTACCCTCAATAACGTATTTTTTTTTAATGGACACTGTTTTTAAATCAGCATTTCATCACAGAAAGTAAACTTTCCCATCCTTTAAGGGGATGCTCTGTTGGACCAATTAGATTGTAAGCTAAGAAGCATTTCCTAAAGTGGGTTCCTATAAGCGATACTCAAGACATGGTCAAAATAAGTTTGGAAAATTGCTCGTCCAAATACTTTTTACTGGCTTCTTTATTGCAGCCCCTCTCAGACTCTTTAATATGCTAGAGAGTCCTATAAATCTCTAATGTACATTATACACACTGGGGGGTACCAAAAAATGTATACACATTTTAAGAGGTGTTATCTATGCTCAACCAGTAGTTCGCTGTAATCAGAAGTGTCTGGATGCTGATGGTAACCACTTTGAGTACCTCTTGTAATTGCAGATGTCAAGCGTGACTTGTATTCATCTTTTGTTATTGGTATATATTAAATATTACAATTTTAATACAGTTTTTTTCCTTTCTTAAAATGTGTATAAATTTTTTTGGCACCCTCTGTATATATCTACATTTTCCAAACACATTTGGCCATAGACTATTTTCCTCAGAACATTTCAAGGAAATAATGTTTCACAGGATACTTTGGAAAATGTTGTTTGCCACTTACTCCTATATCTGCTAATATTGTTGTTTTGTATATAGAACTAATTGTTTTCCAAAGTGATGGGAAGCTACAGACCTTGTCTTACAATCCTTGTATTCTGCATAATTATCACAACATACACTAGAGAAAAGGTGTGCAATAAATCTCTGCTGATTAGCTGAACAGTTACATCTTTAACAAAAGAAAACTATACCATATATGCTAGACGTTCAAACAGAATACATAAGAAAGTAATGCTCCTAAGTAAGTAGCTCCCAAATAATTTCCATCTATTTAACTAATGAAAGTACTTTTTGCTTTTATCACATACAAAAGTGTAATTAAATGCTGCAGTACATCAACAGTGACTCTTTTCTCTCCAACTACAATTAAACACTTGCTATAGCACTTTAAAAAACTTTATTGCCAACATATTTGTTCTAGCAACAAGACATACGCCAGTAAACACTTCTTGCAATCTTAATAACTCAAAACACTTGGGGTGCCAAAACATCCATAATGGCTCTTTTTGTGAGAAATAAAAAAAAATTATTTTTCATGTCTAAAGAAGATTAGCTTTAGGTTGAAAAGGCTGCAGCTTAAAATAATCCCGTAATTGTATGGTGGATAATAGAGGAACAGATAGGCGCTGAGTAAAATCACAACTGTTGACATGGAATACTTCAGAGAAAGCTAATAAATATTACCCTATATCTGCTTAGAAGGCAACACATTTTCAGTAATTAAAGCAAAAGATTAAAAGTCAAAACTGTGCTTGTCTGCGTGACTATTGTCTGACTAAAGCACATAATGCTGCCTGTTTTAATGGACAATATATGGGAGTGACAAAAAAAAAGTATATACATGACTTGTAGTCCTCTTTTGTTATCGGTATATATAGAGTATTACAATTTTAATACAGTTCTTTGCTTTCTTAAAATGTGTATACATTTTTTTGGCACCCACTGTATTTACAGTTGGAGACCTTTTTTTTTGGAACATTTGGACTTCCTGTACAAGATAAATGCCATATTTAATATTACAGTAAAAGCAAAACAAAATCATTAAGTTGGCTCAAATTTTCTTTGAATTTTGTGTAACAGTAAGATACACCTAGAACTTCTCGATCATCTATTATAAAGACCTCTTTCATACAGTGCAATTTAATTCTCTTAACACTTAACCTCAGATGTGCAAATTAAGACTTACACAAGGTAAGCAACTGTCCTGGGTTTAAGCCTGGTCTCCTTCCTCTACAACATGCTGGCTCTCCTCTGTAACATCATATTCTCCCACAAGGTCTCCTATTTAGTATTATAACATGTCCTATAAAATACACATATTTGTTAAATGAAAAGTAACAATGATGAAAACATGTACCTTAACTTCAATAAGAAGGGGCAGGACACAGAAAACGTATTCCAGAAAAAAACAGTCGACCATTGCTTATATAGTGACCTGAGAATTTGGTTAAATTGTTCCATAAAAGTCTAGTTTGGAACACAAGATTACATAATGCTAATTACCAGAGTCAAAATACAGTTTTTCTGCCTGTGAATTTACTAAACAGAGTAAAAAGATGTGTGATCACTGAAAATACATATGTATTAAGGGTTGAGGAGGCCAACTTGTTTAACAGATATGGAAATTCAAGTTTTATATACTTTCTTTTTGCTGGGAAGGCAGCCAAATTTCTAACTGAATCTAAGAAAGTCTATATTTTATTATAGCTATATACATGTAAATGAACAGTATATAAAATACAGGCAGTCTCCTTTCACGTTACTTAAACAATAAGGGATGAGTGTACCATTAAGGAAACATTCTCTGTTCCACCTTTTCCCAAACCTAAAGATTTCAAAATGTCTTCAAAATTGTATATGTCATTTCAGAATTTCAATGTTTCCATAAAACTACACAAAAGAGTTGCTTTACTCTACTCTCATTTTCATATTGCATATTTTTGTTAGAGGTATAATTTACCATCATGACCTTGTTTATTGGAAAAAACCTTCTATTGCATTGTAGTGTTGCTATACAGTTGACTCAAACATAAGTGTCTTTTACATATCTCTGATC
This sequence comes from Hipposideros armiger, assembly GCF_001890085.2. NCBI lineage: Eukaryota > Metazoa > Chordata > Mammalia > Chiroptera > Hipposideridae > Hipposideros > Hipposideros armiger. Next base: position 551,925 of record NW_017731431.1, read on the forward strand.
AGGTTACTAGTTAAATTATTTCAGAAAAATACAACATGTTTTCTCCTTTTTATTATTAGCCATTAAGACAAAGTTGTATTAGAGAATTTATAACCTTAACATTAAATTAGTTCCTTAAAAAATGACATTTTGATGAAAGACTATACAAATGACAGGGTATAAATTTTACTGGAATAAAAAAATAATAGCAAAACTAAGCTACAGTAATAGCAACACACATGAAAGTCACTGTTTACATTAATCATAGGCAAAATATTATGACAAAAATTTTGAAGCCAGAATATTATGACAAAGAATTGGAAGCCAGTTTTCAAAGTGTGACAGGATGTTGTCAAAGCAGTTAATTATTTGAAAACAAGACTTTTAAAACATAGTGAATATAATACTTTGTATTCAAACGGGGGTGACCATAAATTCCATTTATACCACACACAGGTTTGCTGATTATATTATGAAATGAAAAAAATTGTGGTTTATTGAAAAAAGTTAATACTACAAAAAAGAATGGTAAAAGTGGATGTTCAGAAACATTTTCATTATGTAAAATGTTTCACAGGACTTTAAACCCATTTGTTAAGAAGGTATGGCTAATGCTTTGTGGACTGGTTTAGAATTTTAGAAGAATAACTGGGTGACTTCAATTGAGATGGAAATTCATGAACTGGATTTCAATAAGAAACCTCGGCATAATTTTTGGCCAACAATTTTCTTTCTCCATTTGGATCTATATAGCTTTGTGAGGACTCATTTTTGTATTATAATAGCCTTTGAAACCAACAAACCAAACTTTAGAACCAGACTTTCGATTTCTACATTTCAAAGTGTTAAGCTAATCAAACATCATAATAATGATTCATTTTATATTGTATTACTTTACAAAAATGTTAATGCATCATTCCACTTCTATGTTTTAGCCAGAACAAAAAATATTTAAACCATGAATAAAAGTCAATAAGTTTATATTTAAAATATCAGCTATTTGATCATTATTTTGTCCTTTTAAATTTCTACCTTATATATACATGTATATATAACTTATAAATAAATATAATGCAGGCATATCCTTAAAGCTATTTTATGTGTACATGTATGTCCATATGTATTTTTACAAATAGACATATTCAACAAAAATATTTTTAGAAATTATAGCTTTAGCAAATGACACTTTTAGGGCCCATCTTTTTATAGACTACTTTCTTTGGGTAGTTATTTAGTTCCACTTTACTGTTCAACCAATAATCACTGTATACGTCACTCTGTGTTCTATACATTCAAAATACCAAGAGTTATGCTACAAATCCAAGCACTGATCATAAAAAAACTCAGTACATATTCTGAACTAATCATTTAACCAATCTATAAATAAATAATAAGATTACTTTAAAATATCTCAAGGTTTTTTCACCATGTAACTATGATTTAAAAGTCTTAAAAAATAAGTATTGCCAGTTTCTATTTGCATTTTGCTATTTTCCTAACACAGAAATCTTGAGACAATAATCTATTTTTACATTTGTCATTCTAATGAATTTAAATTGTTAGAAAAAATATATATACTTATAACCTTCTTAGGAATCCAAAATGCTTAGGATATTGAGCTATGTGCTATAGTTGTCCCTATAAATTTTAAATAAATATTAAATAATCATGCTAATATTGCTCTCTATATATTATAGAGGATTTTGCTATGCTTAATACTGATTTTATTTGAGCCACTCAAAACAATCTGATCGTGTTTTACAGAATTGGGAGAGATCTTAAAATCTTCCCCAAACAGCTTCACTTAAAAAATAAGCGAAGAACGACCACGGAATTTGAAGTTAAAGGTCAAGAAGAAAAATCATGTGAATCTTTATCTAGTATTTTCCTCATTAAATTGCATGAATTCATGAGACCCACTGACGAATTAAATTGTAATGATCTGTTATTGGGATAGAGAGTTTCTGATGATAAATGCATTCTTAATGCACTCCGTTTGTTGCGAGATAATTATAATCGGTATTCTCAGTCCCATGAGGTGTTTACCTGGCGCCAGAGCAACTTCCTTAAAGCCCAGGTAACTGGGTGTTTATAAAAAAGCCCTTCAAGTTTCCTGTGATGTGTTCACTTAGTGTAATGATTTGATAAGGTCTCTATATGATTTGCATTATGAAAAGCAGAATATCTCATCTTTTGGTCAGTAATTTTGTTCTATTTTTATTAATCCTACTCTATCTGATATGTGTTTATTGCCTGAGTGGAATCCGTTACACCTTCCTTTGGTAATACCTAGCAACCCTATTGTTTTTTGTTTGTTTGTTTGTTTGTTTGTTTGTTTGTTTGCTTGTTTGTTTGTTTAAAGATCTACTCCTCCTCAACTCTCAGACCATCACCTTACCTAGCCAAACAAAAAGATTGTAAGCCTATAAGACACAATGACACTTTTACTGAGAATTCGGGAACCTAGTTGGCTGGAGACCATGAGAGGATGATGCGATAGGAGCAACACTCCTACTACCTAAAAACCTAAGAATATTGACATCACACCCACCCTAGTACATTCATTCAAAATAAGCCTCCCAGTCTCCTTCCATGGCAGAATCCATGACAGAACTCTCCCTGCTACACCTGAAGAAAAGCTCTCTGTAATACCAGGGATTGTATAAATCACAGTGTTAGTTACATGTCATGAGTGTTAATCATGTTCACCTCTATTTATGCACACAATTTCTGCTAGTTCTATATACAACCAACCCATTTTTCTCATTTCCTTATTGATATAATTAGATGAAATGAGATGTAATTTCAATTGCTCCAACAAGCCTTTCCATCTCTCCTCACATGCACACAGCTTCATCAACAGGTTAGATATAGTTTTACCTTTTAATTTTAGCTAAAATATACCGATAAAATAGGTATCATGCAATAGTTTTAGTTTTAATACCTGAAATTCTTATTGAATATTATTAAATTATTATTGATTTTCATATAGTCCTATATGTCTTTTCCAAATTTTAACAGTATTCAATTTTGAATATATTAATACATTTTTATTACACATTTTCAATTTTAAAAGTTTGTATGCAGAGCTTTATCTTGAGTAAATTTCCAGTTTGTACGCAATAAAACTTATAAATGTAGATTTTTTTTAATGTGGATATTAATTATACTTTCATCATTTAGACAATCTTGACATGTTTAGTTAGAAACAATTTTGTGCCATAAGACCTCTAATTATCGGGCCAGCCGAGTGGCGCGATGGTTAAGAACTCGCTTGGGATGCCAGAGGGCCCCGGTTCGGATCCCACATATGAGGGCCAGTGACACTGCCCTCCACAGCTAAGATGCTGAACAACAGCTCAATCTGGAGCTGGGCTGCCATGAGTCACCAGCGACGGCGTAGGCTGCAGTCCCTGTGGCAGTGGGTTGCCATGGGCTACCGTGTGTAGCCAGCAGCCAGCGTGAGCGGCCAGCAGCCGCAGTGAGCGGCCGTCCAGAAGCCGGCGACTGATCTGCCTCGCCAGAGAAGAGCACAATGATGGTGCCAACTTGGGCCAGTGAAGCAACATTCTCCACAACTAGATTGAAGAACAAGACGACAGCAACTTGTCTGTTCCCCTTCCCCCAATTCCCCAGCACTGTTCCCATTCCCCCAATTCCCCAATAAAAATCTTTAAAAAAAAAAAAAAGACCTCTAATTATCTATTAGACCAGTCTATCAAACTAGTGCTTCTTAAACTTTGTTGCACATATGAATTACCTGGGGACCTTGTTCAAATTCGGGTTCTGAATCAGTAGATCTGGGTTGGAGCCACAGAATCTGCATTAGTAACAACCTCTAAGGAAACGTAAATGTTGATGGTGCATGGAACACACTCTGAACAGTAAATTAGTAGACGAAAAACTAGCACTACTTGTACTACTAAACAACTTTACTATCATTGTATTTTGAACTTAGAGCTAAACTAAATATTTCTTTCTCTTAACTGCAAGAAGCCTAAATATATGTACAAGTTTCCTCATGTACAAAATGCTTAATAATATACTACCATGTGTTATATTTAATGCAACCAATGCCTTGATAAATAATTTAAAAGTTCATTTTCAAAATACATATTTTCCTTCATGCATGCACAAATCCACAGATTATGAAGTGTTTGGTGATATCTAAATGTAATTTTCTCCAGGCTAACATAAGTAATCTACAGAAGCTAACATAGGATTAAAGATGCAAACTTTGGTTAAAGAACATGTGGTACATATACACAATGGAATATTACTTGCCATAAGATGAAATACAATAATTCCTTGGTTCGCAAGCATAATTTATTCCAGAAACAAACTACTTGTATTGCAAGACATCACTAGTTTACCATGTTAAAATGTATTAGAAATGTTTGCTTGTCTTGTGGAACACTTGCAAACCACGTTACTTGCAATAAGGTTTTACTACCATTTGCAACAACATGGATGGATCCTGAGAATATCATGCTAAGCCAAATAAGTCAGATGGAAAAAAATCAAGATCCATATGATTTCACTTATATGGGGGATATAATACTGAAAGCAACAAATGAACAAGACAAAGGATCAAAAACTGACAGACAACAGTTCAGTTACCAGAGGGTAAGGGTGCATGGGGCGTGGAAGAAGAGGGAAAAGAGGGTCAAATATATGGTGACGGGAGGAGAACTGACTCTGGGTGGTGGGCACACAATGTAACATACAGATGATGTATTATAGAATTGTACACTTGAAATCTATACAGTTTTACTAGCCAATGTCACCCCAATAAGTTTAATTAAATAAAATATTTAAAACATAATGAAGATCAAAATAAAAAATAAAGATGTAAACTTTGAAACCCAAAAGAATCACATAGGCTGGCATAGCAATTCCAAAGCTAATTATGTTTCCTTTACAAAAAGGTGAAATTTAATTCTGAAATTCAGCTAAGCTGTGCCAGAGAATAGAAAAATAGTTCCAAACTTGTATGTTCTAACACTTAATAGTGAACTGAGTTTCTTCTTGCTCCTAGAAAACAGGTTCAGAGAGCAAAGATTTAAGCTGCTCCTCAGGATATATAATGGTTGCACATTTGGCTAAGTTCGGAATAATTGCAGAAACATTTTCTTTAATTGAAATCATAGGGGAAGGGGGTGGTAGAAAAGGATGAAAGGGGGTCAAATGTATGGTGATGGAAGCAGAACTGACTCTGGATGGTGAACACACAATGCAATACATAGATGATGTATTATAGAAATGTACACTTGAAACCTATATGAATTTACTAACCAATGTTACCCCAAGAGATTTAATAAAGATAAAAAGAAATCGTAATTTGCCTTCCATCAATATTCCTTAAAAATGCTTAGATGGGTGCTTTCCAAATGACGTAGGATGAAGATTCTCAGGTCTGCCTGAGCACCTCTGAAATACTTTTGCTGTTAAAGAAGCAAACCATTGTTACAAACTAAAGTGTGCTATATCCAATCAGACTTATCAACTATTATTTAACTTGTAAAAAATAGCGTTTTTGAAAGCTATATTTATTTTAAATATCTTTACCTCTAACCCTCACCCTCCACCCACAAAAAAGCCAAATTACTTGTAGAGATGTTTGATAGAAGCAAACCTTCCAATCGTTTGCATGCAAAGACTCAAAATACTCTTAGTTGTTTCTAATTACTAGGTTACAGGTATTGATTTTATTTAAGTAATTATAAACTAAAATCCACTTCAATATCATTGAAATAAGTTTACCTATACCTCTTTAAAAATTAAGATAGTCGTTTATTTAAAGGGAATTAAATGGAGGGGCATGGTAGAAGGGGGTAAACAGGATCAAATATATGATGATAGAAGGAGAACTGACTCTGGGTGGTGAACACACAATATGATACATAGATGAGATATTACAGAATTGTACACCTGAAATCTATGTAACTTCACTAATAATTGTCACCTCAATAAGCTTTAATTAAAAATTTAAAATAAAAAATGTAAAAAATAAATAAAGGGGATTAAATGTATATTTTTAAATTAATAAAAAATGTATGACAAAATTATATCAGTTAATTATAATTAAATAAATGTATGTTTGAAAGAGATTCACATGCCTTTCTAAACAAGTAGCAAAACATTATAAATTTAAAATAATTCATATAGATGTGGGGGGTTTTTATTGTTTTTGTTTTGTGAAGAGGGTTGGGCAGAACAGATGAGAAGAAGAGACTGAAATGTAAACTCTATTCTTTGCACTGTGCTGTGCACACAGTAGTGACATTTCCAGTCAACTCCAATGATTCATGCTAAGTGAGTAAAGCAGTAGAGCAGAAAACCCCAAATTGCAAATAATCCAAATATAATTTGGAATGCATGTGTTGCTTTCTATTTGATTATAAATACCCTTTATATTTTGGAATTTACAGGCAGGGCTGCCGACGAAATAACTAAGCCAAGGTTAATATATAATTCAGAAGTAAATGGACAGTTTCCCAGATTCTTCATCCTCCACCTGGATCATTTCCTCTCTGTGCCCGTCCTATCCCAGGTTTTGGAAACTTCTCCCTACGCTTTCAGTTCAGGGCAGGATATAACCACACACTTTTGTTTAAAAAGATATTTGCTGGTAGCTGAATTAGAGAGTAGTCTCCAAACACCCTCAACTTTCAGCTTTTAGTGGTTAATTCATTTATAAATTCAGTGACTCAGTACATGCAACATTCCAGGACTAGGGAATTAATAGGTTGGTGTTTTGAAAAATCCAGTGTGTGAAGGCCGAATCTTTAAGTGCCCTTAAATCCGAATCTTTAAGTGGCCTTAAATCCGAAAAAGTAACAGCCACAGTAGTCAGGTTGATTAGGTGCTTTGTGTACACCATAAAACTTAATCCTCACAGCTCTGGGAAATATTACCTACTCCTCTGTATAGATGAAGAAATTGAGGCTTAGAGAAGTTAAATAATTTAACTAAAATCACATAGAAAATGTCAGAGATGGAATCCAAATAGTCTCTCTGAAACTTGATACTCTTTTCAACATATCCAACTGATTCCTAGAGAAAGTAAAGGGCTTGCTAAATAAAAATAAAGTATAATGTCATCCAGGCCAAGGGTTTCTGGTAAAAACATATCTTGGGAATAAGCTATATCACAGTTATTGCATGAAATTGATACACTTCCCTTTGCATCTTAATATTTTAAAAAGGAAATTCCTAAGGATGGGGGATATACAAACTTATGTAATAAGTAAGCAAATAGAGAGTTGACAAAATTAAATAGTGTCATGTTTTTCTATATAAGCTGGTACATGAGGATTTGCTTTACTCACATTTTCTTATTATATGAAGGGTAGGGTCAGTATGTTACTTCCCTTCATTTAAATTGACATAACTCTGTGTTTTCAGAATTTGTACTAATTGAAATTATAGTCAGACAATTTTTAGTCTCCTGTCCCTGCTGAACTTCAAGATCCTGAAGAAGAGAACCTCATCTTATTCCCTCTGGAACTTCCGCAATATCCAACACTTTCTGACAAGTAATGTGAGAGGTCAATAAATATTTGCCAGATTTAATTTTCTCATATTTTTAAAATTTTGTCTGAAGTGATCTTCCCATTAAAATGAAGATTAAGTAGAAAAACAAAATATGAAGCTTTAAGGCAGGACAATTTGGTCCTATTTGAAAAATAAAATCAGTGAGCCTATTATTTGATCTCATGTGGATATAACAACTACTTAATTGCCTAAATTTTCCACTTCACTAGTTTCTTCTAAGGCACATAGGATGACAAACAGTCAAGAAATTGATTGTCTTCCAGCTTTTCCTGTTCTGTAGTGTTTGTTGGATCCAAAACAATATATATTTGTGCAACTTATGAAGTATGATGATAAAACTAACTCTTATGATCCCACCATTGAGTTAAACACTAAAATGATGCCATTACCTTTTTCCCAAACTCAACCCCTACAGCCCCCATAATAGGGCATTATCCTCATCTTTGTATTCCACTCCTTTTTGCCTCCTTTGTAAAAAGTTTCATCACATATTTGTGTTACTAAATAACACATAGATTAGTTTTAATTCTATTTGAGCTTTATAAAAATCGGACTTTATCTACAACTTGTGTTTTTCATTCCACATTATAATTCTATAATTCCTTTTTCTCCATTTTAGTTATGATCTATTCTTATTTATGTCCACTGAATAATAGTCCATTGTGTCAATATAGTATATTTTCATCTTTTTTTAACTTTCAAGTTTCATGATTTTAAAAAAAAAAATCTAAGTTCTCAATCTTTGACATTTTAAAGAAACTTGACCTTAACCCATATAGGAAAATTCTGATGAAAACCTATAATAGCAAATATTTCTAATATATGAATAGTATAATACCATTGGTGTGTTTAGGCATACAGGCAACAAATACATAACATCTCTAAGACAATAACGACTTATTTCTCAAATCAATTAACTCTTTTGCTCTTTGTAGTAGCACAATTTATTAAACAAAGTGCTCTAAATTAAAGCACCTACTAAGTATGGTTAATATAAACACATTTTTAAAGATCTTATTCTCTAAACTAATAGTCATTATATATGCAAAGGAAGTGAATTTCTGAAGAGGTTTTAAGAGTTAGTTTATGATTTCAAGATTCCTAAAATAGTCAAATCAGAAATAAATTCTCAAAGTCCATGAAAAATAAGGCATCTGATCCTAACAGTCATGATTAATTAATATACAAGAGTTCATGTGAATAGACTGGTCCTAACTGCTCAAAGCTTCATGGGAAGTCACACGGCTGTCTTTCCAACTTTCCACAGAGATTAGTCTGAATAATTCAAATGAACTTCACTTTAGTGATACTAAGAACAGAGGATTTTCATCAGTGAATCATCCCAACCTAATTTAGATAAATCTTAAATTAGTACAATGGTTTATTTAGTATGAAAACCTAAAATGCGTTTTTGTATCAAACTAATTTCTATAAATTGTTCTTTATATCATTACCCAAGTCACAGTTCCCACAAAATATGCGCATAGGTGTGCAATTTGAGACTCTTGAATGTATAAAATTATTAGTCATTTTAAATACATCAGGGACTAATAATATGCTTTCAAAATTATGAAAAAAGAGCTCTTATTTATCTTTATCAATCACTAGTCTACCCAGTTAAGAAATAAAAATAAAAACGAAAACACCTGAAAATGATGATTTTCACTGCATTTCTGTGGAACTTTGATCTTTTAAAAGTGTGTATTCATCTAGTACACATAAATCCATATACATAAGTGGAATTTGAAAATTTTAGTTTTAAAATTACATATTTAGAAATATCCATATTTGTACTGTTTTAAAAGCTATTTTAAATAAATATGTTTGGCATCATATAGGCATAGAACAAATACTCTCCATGCTTCTGAATTATGTTGAAGAATTAAGGCAACGGGAAGGATATGTATTTGGGATTTTCACATGAGAATGCAATTTTTTAAAAAGGAAACATAGTCCAACATCTTTCAATTAGAAATAAATGAATAAATAAAATGCCACTATCTAAACCAAGTTCTAATTCCCATGAAGAGTGCTCCTTAGCAGAAAGCAGCAGTGGGGGAGTTCGGCCTGGGCACAAGGACCCACTGCCTGAGCTAGCACCCCACAAAGTGTGACAATAGATGACGTAAGAAATCCCACTATGTATTATCTTCCTCATCTGAGAAATCAGAATAATTATAACATATTTCATTGGGTGAAGCATAAAATTGGTTAATTTATGCAAAGCAATATAACAATGCCCGGCACATAGTAAATACTCAAAAAAGGTTTTGTGCTTTGATGAATTTTCAGTTTGTTAACCTAGTTCTAATAACAATATATTCTATCTGAATTTAAGACCTCTATGTGTCATTTCTAAATTTACTTTTCATATATTTTAGTGAAAAAAAAAACTTATCAAGGGAATCATTAGAGATTGCCATTCCTTTTGCTCTATTTTTCAGATGAAAAACAAAATGTCTTCTGATGTCTAAGTTTTTCAAGTAGTTGTTTTCTGTACAAGAGATTGTGTAAGTCTAATCCACTTTAGGGTCTCATTTTAGAGAGACATGAGAGTTGACCTTCCTTCTTCCCTCCTCTAATTTTTTTTCATTTTAATTTGGTACAATTACCACTACCACATTTGGGACTTTGTGAAACTCGATCAATAAACTGAGGGGACTTGTATGCAATGTGAATTGGTCTAGTATTGGCCTAGTATCATTATTTTAGTTTTCAAGTCCAGTACAATAGGATGAATCACATTTTTAGCTTAGTGTTTCTGCTAATGACTACAGAAGTCAGAGAGAACAGAAGCATTGAAGGAAATAGAGTCAGGAGGCTGAGCCAAGTTGTGAAAACTCTCTTAATTTTTCTCTAAGCAAGTACCAGACCAGCCAACTGATTAGTGTAGGAAAACTTCCATAAGTCATCAGCAAAGGGCATTAGCTTGAGCAACATCCCATAGGCAGCAACAAATAAGTTTCTCTTGGCTCAAAATGTGTCAGGTACTAGATGACATTAAAGCAGAACTGAAAAACTCGTAAAGGAAATGAAACATGGAAACGTATGTTAACTGAACAATGTGGGTAATAAAAACAATGCAATTGTCAACAACCTGGGACATCAAATTCACCAAAGACTAAATAAACGTATTATTTTTTTAGACTTAATACCAGGGCTACACTTTATCAATCAAACAAACAAAAGTATATGCTTAGTGTACGTATTTTAAAAAGTACTTACTTAACAAGTATGGCATTTGAATTGCAAAACCTAATCATTTGTTGTTCCTCTCTGCAACTCACCATGATTGTGTCCAAGGATAAATTCATTCATGCAAATTTCTGATGGTATGTGGGAAATACACAGCTCACACAAGGGGATATTCTTTCTAGGCTATAAAACTAATAGGCAAGTTCTCGCTTCACTAAGATTTTACCTTATTTCTTTATGCATAATCTCATAAACTCCACAAAGGACTTAACATAATTTATAATCAGTGCAGCATACAATAAAATATAGTTATTTTATGTAATATCTGTTTAAAGATGCTAATACTAAATCCAGGCTGTCAACTACTGACCCAGAGTATAATAACCAACCTAGAGCAATTTTGTTTTCCTTGTCTTTCACTATAACCAACATTAACAGAAAAATTACTTTGTAGTTTAAAGAGATTTCAAATGAAAAAAAATGTCTGAAAGAAAAAAATTACTAAAAATTTTACAGTGGTAAAAGCTGAATTACAGTATAATGAATTTTTCTTACTTTTTTATGGTTTCCAAATTTTCTACAGTCATGTCTTAAGTCAAAAAAAAAAAGTCAAAATGTAGTTCACTGACCTGGTAACATAATTCATATTTTTGTACCTGAGTATAATATTTATGCAAGACAAATGATCTCTTTTGCTAAATACAAGATTTTAAATATATTTTATCTCTGTCTAAGGACAGTATATAAAATGCCACGTGATATTTGGGTTGTTCCATGGATCAATGCAATGACTTGAGTGAAACCAAAGATAAATATGTTATTTAGAGTGTTATCCATTCTCCAATTTATATATTTAGAGTATAGGTATATAGCCTTAGTTTATTCATCTATAAATAAAGGAAATAGCATCTAGACATATCTGGTTCTCAATTTTCTATGATTTACAGGAAATTTCTGGGTTAAACCATGATGCTACAAGTTGCTTTCCCCATGGCTTGTACCTTCCAGATAGCCTCCACACAGCATTTCTAAATTAGCCTACCTTCTTCTCCCTTCCTCCTCCCATACCCTTCTGCTATACCATCTTGCCTGCTTCTACATCTAGCCTAGTATTCTGAGATGAGAGGAGACACAGAATTTGAAAGAAAGTCATAAGCAAGGCCAAAATTCTATAATACTAATTAAAAAGTGAGGAGAGTGTCAAAGAACAAGAGGAGTTTTGTTCAAGCCATGGAAAGAGATGAGAGGAACATGCCAAAACTTACATCATAAAACATGAATGAGATCAATTAAACTTGGAAATTTAAAAATTACTAAACACCCCTTTGACCATCAAAAAATCTCAGCAAGTGTCAAGAAACATGTCAAAATTAGAAGACTGTAACTTCTTTGGGAACCTTCCAAGAAAAACTAGTTACAAAATGTATGCCTAAGGAATGAAATTGATTTGTTTTTCAGTTAATCATTTAAAGTTGGATGCCTACCAAAAAAGATGACTTTGGACATGTGATACATTTTTTTAAATTGTTTTCAAAAAAGTGGTAAGATTTAGGACATCAAAGAGCCTTTGCCCGTATTCCCCTCCCTCCTATTGAGATCTGAATGTCTTCAAAATGAGTAGTCCACAATATCTATGTTCTCATTTCCTACTCATCAATTTATTTTAGACTGGATCTTAATTCCCCTTCCCCAAACTCCATTGAAACTGTTCTCACTAAGGTCCATAGTTATCACTCTGTGCTAAAACGAAAAAACAAACAAACAAAAAACCATTTGTCAATGCTAAATGTATAACTCTACAGATTTTAACATGATTGACCACTCCTTTCTCTCTTAAAACTCTGTCTTTCCCAGGCTCCATTAATGCCACAATCACCCAACTTTCCTTTATTCTTTTGTTTACTCTTTCTTAGTCTTCTTTATGGCTCTTTTCCCTCTGCCTTTCCCATGGATGTTGGGTTGCAATTTTCTTAGGCCCTCTTCTCCTCAGTGAGCAAGCAGTATTGCCTCCAGCACACAGGCTTCCTGCTGTCAGGCAGGCCTCGCTGCGGGGAGGGCAGGAATTCAACGTGGGAAGGAGATGGCAAATGTAGCTTGAAAAAGCCCTAAAGTGCTACACAGAATTGATTTACACTCTAGAGTATCCTGTCCCTCCCACTCTGGGTGAGACTCTCTAGTGAGATCATGAAAATCCTGAACTAGAATGATGACAAGGGGAATAATCTTGACAGTGGAAAGAAAGCATTTCCTCTTTTCAAAAAATTTTAGTAACACATTTTTTAACTTTAGTGTTTCAATTACATATGAATGCATTCGCCAGACCCCAACACCCAGATATCCTAGCACTCTCCCCCCAAAAGTAGCCACTATCAATAATTGTGTGTCACTTTAGTGCTCTTCAAAGTAATTTTAATAGTACATAAGAATTACACATTGCATTAATTTAGACATAACTGCATATTAATTACTTTTCTTTCTTACATTTTTACAGAAATAATTTTATACTTTCCATAACCTATTATTTCTCTTTCATTTATGTTTCAGAGACATTTCCATTTCAGTACACTCTTTTTCACACTGCATGACTATACCATGATTCATTTTCCCTCATAATGGATATTTAAGTGTTTCCAAAGTTACCTATTATAAATAATGCTCCAATGAACATCACTGTACATAAGTCTATTTGTACCAATGCTTTTTTCTTAGAGCATATTCCAAGAAATTATATTACTGAGCCAAAGGGAATGTATTATACCTTTTAATGTTTAATAGGTAATACTAAATTGCCCTATATTTATTAATAATTAATAGTATCACCAACAGTGTATGACTGCCTGTTTTCCTATATCAGTTATATCAATTTTTGGCAATAAGTAATATTCCGTTGTTATATTAATTATTATCACAATATTACAGATGAGGAAACTAAAATTCAGAGATGCTAAGTAACTTTTCCAGGGTCACATTGTTAGTAAGCAGTATAGCCAGGGTTCAAATGAGGTTACTTCAGTTTTTCAAACAGACTTGGACAAATTTTAAGTAAATTTATTTATTTATTAAATTTACTGGAGTGACACTGGTTAGCAAAATTATATAGGCTTCAAGTGTACATGTCTATAATATATAATCTCTATATTGCACTGTGCTTTTGAAAAAGTACAAATGAGTAAGCCAGATGTAGAATCTACAGGATGTGTTGATTGGTAATTGCCTCACTTGTCAATTTGAATGTCAAGTCCACAGAATATGACTAGACACAATGAAGTGTGGTCGCTGAACAGATAAATGTGACATATGTTGTCACTGAACTATCTGTGAAGCAATTATGCAATCTAAAATTACAAGCAAGATAATTGGTACAAGTAATTTGATAAAAACCATTGCTTACTATAAATTTCAAACATTATATTATATGGATATTAACTAGTCTCTGAATTTTTCATTAATGGCATAGTCCAGAGAAATGATACAACCTTCAGTTCTCAGGCTTTCTAGTTTTGAAAACTGTTTAAAAACAGATGTCTAGAAAAGTAGTCCTCCCTTTTTAATGGAATAAAACAAAACAAAACAAAAACTCTGCAATATGTTTTAGTAGAATCCCATATTAATGCTGAGATATAGACCAAAGGGCTTGAGAGTTTTCCCCATATTGTTCATTTATTCAAGATGCTTTTTATAATTTTGAACATGTTCTGGAAGATTTGTTCACCTCTAAATCTGTATTTATATGATTGTTAAAAGAGTTGGTTCTCTAGCTAAAAAAAAACACTTGTGTCATTAGTATTGAAAGGGTAACTCAGCATTATAATCATCTCAAGATATGGGGCAATCTTTGTTTTTTAAAAAAAGGACAATCTAGAAGAAAGTTATCAGAACTTATAAAATATTGATAACAATAACTAGCATTTATCAAGTACCTCACTTGATCTAAACATTGAACATACCTTATATTATTCTACATTAAAACCCTGAAAGGTAAATATTGTTATAGTCAATTTATAGATATATTCAAACAGATCAAATGAGCTAAGTTGGGATCCAAACCCAGTTTTGGTTTTGGTAGTGGACACTTTCCACTATTCCACATTGTTAAAAGATGCAGAATGAGATATAGCCAAAAGCATGAACTTCCAATAAATATAAATAAACATTTTTGAGAGACAATGGCTTTCAAACAACAATTTTAGTCTTTCAGAGATTTCCTTTCTTAGTATTCACTTTATTTCCATCAATCATTTAGGACAAGAATACTATCAAGAAAAGCAAATTCACACTTTTTCTAACATCTAGTTTACCTATTTAAATTCATTAAAAATTACACAGAAGAAAATCCATCAAGTATATTAAAACTCACCAAGATCAGGTTGAAAACCATTTACCAAAAGTCTTTCTCTGCAAAGTCACCTTAGCTTAAAAGTTAATCAATTGTCTGTTCCAACAAATTTAATTCTAAGATCAATGTGTTTGTCTAGAAAACATAGATCACGCCAAATCTTAGCAATACAAAGATTAAAGAAAAAAATGTCATCCTTATGTAAATCCCATATATCTGTCATGAATTCTAACTTATCATAGTGCCAGACCTAACATGGTTGAAAATTTTGAATTTCTAGACTCATTTGATTTTTAAAGATTCAATATATAAACATAATTGACTTTCTTGAAAAAAAAAACCACAACTTTTTCTATGCATACATAAATACTCAATATTGACAGTTGGATAGAGGATAAAATTTACTTTAAATCCTTTAATCCAGAGTCTACCATTAATTACATGAATTCTCGGGTCAAATTATTTCACTTCACATTGTTTGAGGTTCCTATGTCAATAAGTGAGGATGACATTTCCTTCCAACAATGTTATAGAGAATCAGAATAAAAAATATAGATGCTATATTATATATAATATAGATATGTGCAGTATCATGAAAACCTAGAATACTCAATCTGAGTTTTTCCTGATACTTAATGGAAATAGCAGTTCACTTTGACCCTTCATCAAGTAATTAAAAAAGGCAATAAACAAATATTCTGAGTCCTAAGTGCCAAACACTGCTGTAGGCTTTCTAACACGGTTCCTACCCTAGTGAATCTTAAAATAAAGTATATACCTGTACTATGCTTATAAATCTGCAAGTAGTAAAACAATAACATATTTCTGCAAAATCAACAAATTTTCCCCCCAAAAGAAATAAAAAAGGAAAATGCAAAAATAAAGCAGGGTATTTAAGGGAATCACAAAATCAAAATACATTAAAATGTACTATATATCTTTGCTACTTTTATAAACCAATACAATCCTAAACTTTATTTGCTACAGTATTAACTGAATGCTCTAAAACAAATAGAGCCTTTATATTATGATAGCCATAAAATATACTAACATATCAATAAAAAGCAAAAAGTTTGCTAAAGAAAATAGAATATTTTATTTTAAATTGACCAAGACATTTGAATTTGGTAAGTGTAAGAAAATAGCATTGCTATTTCAAATGTTATTGACTTTGGCTTTTTCTAAAATAAACTTTATCATTGCATATCAAAGTCTTTTGCAAATACAACCCATCTTTACAGTGTTTATAACAATGTTTACTAATGAAAAATGAGGTTGTAAAGATAATCTAAAATAAATTTAAATTGGAATATTCAGTAAGCATAATTTAAATATTTTAGAAATAAATTTCTATTTCCTATTTTAAAGTAAAATTTCATAACACTTTTAAAATGCAGAATATAAAGTTGACTTTAAATTGGCTATGAATGTGAACATATGGAACTTTTTAAATATGGAATAAATCTTTAGTACCAAGTATGAAACTTTATCATATTAGGTACATAAAAGAGAATAAGCAACAATAGGTTCAGCATTCTTTTCAACTTCATATGCCCATCTGGTAAAACGAAAATGTTATTACTGATGAGGAAAAAAGAGTTAATAAAAGTGAGCCTGAAGGGAGACTGCCCAGGCCTGCATCCCCTCCCCAAGAACCATCCAGGCTCATCCCCTAGAGACCAATTAAGCTGTCCAAACACCCCTAAAAAGGGGAGATGCGACCCCCAACTGGATTTAGCTGGTTTCCTACACATGTGAAAACTACTGGAGCCTAGTTGCTATCTGAACTCTAGACTCACTATAATACAATTAAAATAAAATGAACATTAAGCCTTGCTCCTTGCCCCATGGGTTTTTCTGTATGCATTCTGGGTAAGAGCATGCGCAGAAAGAAACTAGTTACATAACAAACATATGTCAATCAAATGACCTCAGTCTATACGTCACATCTTCCGCTGTAACAAAATCTACCTACCCTTTCTTATATAAGAAAAAGCTAACCTAAAGTTAGGTACAGTTTTCTGCCCCCATCAACTTCTATGCCGGTGTCTTTTTTCTTGAATAAAATTTCCTTGCTCTCCTACTTTTCTGAGTCTTGTGAATTCTTTCACCTTTTGTGAACCATCAGGGGTTAATTCCAATGACAAAACAACTACCTCATATGAAAATCAAAGGTGAAAAATATCATATTTCTTCAAAGCTCAATAAAAAGTGAACATAATCCCACCAAAATGTATATATTCCTGATTCATTCATTTAGTCATTCATTTTACATTAAGTCAACAAATATTGAGCATATACTATGTGCCCAGCACTATGGCAAACATTGGAAACAGATGGTTAAAAAGTTAGACATCTCTGACATTGTGGTGCTTATCATCTAGTGAAGGAGGTACAGATTGAATAAGCAAATAGAAAGATGAATATAAAATCCAAGCTTATGGTAAGGTCTATAAAGTTGGAAAAAAAATAGTACGAAGAAACAGAACAAAAGAGATAGCTTTCTTAAATTGGTTTCCTCAAGGAAGCAGATTACTGGAGAAAGGAAAGCGAACGAAAGAGAACCACTAAGAAGAAAGAGCCAAACATATGAAAGCTTTGGGGTGCAAAGGAATTTAGCGTGTTTCAAAAGACCAGAGAAGCTGGAGCAGAGTGAGAAGGGCAGAGACAATGAGAGTGAAGCAGATCTATTTAGTCTCATGAAAATTCTGCATTTTTTACTTTAATTACTTTTTAGTCTACTTAGTATCTTTTCACAAACATAAGACCAGGGGGAATCAGGTAAAAAAGCTATTTCTCAAATCATGATTGAAGCTATTTTAAAGGTTTATTTGATCAAAACCTTATGTTATCAGCTGAACTGAGTAAACAATATATGGGCCTCAAGTAGAAGTGACCCTCAAGCTCAGGATAACGACAGACTTTTAGAAATTGAATGCATACTCTAACTCATAATTTGGGGACCGATGTTGGTAAATGACCAGTTAAACTTTAAAAAATCCAAAAGCATACATTTCCCCATTACATTTGAAAGCAATAAATTATATTTCATGTGTGTTTATTCTCCAAACTTTGTTACTTTAAATGGCACAGATTTTGTTTTACTTGGGCACTAAAAACAAGGCATTTTTCAAGATGCCAAGTCAATCCTTGTTGGCAAAATACGTACCGTGCATAGTGTTTGTACAATTTGTAATTATAAACTGACACCCGCTGACAATACAGAATAGCTTCTACCCCAGCAAGTAGTTTCGAATATTGAAGACCATTGTCCAATCCCATAAGGCATGTCATTAACTTTCATTACTACTAATGGGAGTTATGGGCATCCTTCCAAAGTCAATCACAGGCATTGTGTCACATCACTGCTCCTAAAAATGCATATTTTCAGGTTGGGTATTTTTGCCTATGCAGACATTTTGCTATTTTATTTTCCTCCTTAGAAAAGTCCAAATACACAAAATACCAGCACATACCTTTTCCTTTGGCATCCTATTTTCCCTCTTAGTCAGTATATAATTTAGGAAAGAAAGTAAAATCAATGTAAATATTTACCTAGAAAAATATTATGTAAAAAATAATAATAATAACATATTCGTATAACACAACCCAGTGTTGGTAAGTGAAATGTAGATTCCTGTGTACTGTGTTTGAGGTATGAACTACTACAACTTTTTTGGTAATCTGGCATGTGAATCAGAAGCCTTAAAAACATTCCTAACTTTTTATTCAGTAATACCACATTAAAACATTTGTAATAACAAAATAATCCAAAATCTTTATGTGCCCAAGAACTCAAACATCTTGGGGAAGTCAGTAAACTTTCCATAATGCATGGAAAGCATTCCAGTCTTACCAGCATCTTAAAGGCTGAATGACAATTGATAAGTGGGAATTTAGATAAATAGGTAGGTAGGTAGATGGTAAATATATAGATAATATATTATACAACATACAATGTATACAAATATATTAATATAAGTTTATATGTTTTATATAATGTTATAGATAAAATAGAAAGAAGTCTGAAGAGGGTGCATAATAAATTGACAATCTCTAAATGAAGAAATTACAGATAATTTTCTTTATATATGTGTACATATATTTGCATGGTATTACACAATATGGAATATTATGTTTGTAAATGCATTCAGCTGTATATTTATTGTGAAGTATATAATTTGGTATCCTAAATTCTCTGTAATTAATACTTATTAGTTTTGTAAACAGTACAATCAATAGGAGCAATACCTTTTAAAGTTTTTCATCCTCAGAGGTTCTAATATATAAAGAATTCTCTCACACAAGGAAGGACAGCAACCTGTTCAAGCTTGTTTGCAGGATTTCTGCTTCCCCTGTAGATCTACTCTGTCCATTTTCCCTTATGGACCAGATTTTTCCATGTATAATGCACACTTTTTTGCCTAAATTTGTGAGGGAAAAATAAGGATGTGCATTATACATAGGTAGTACTAACTCCATATCTATATAAATGTTTTCCATTCTTTTATTTATGCTTATAAGTTAAAAGTGTAACTCTAGAAATCAATAACAATATCCATATGCAAAATAATACCCCAGAATATGATAATCAGTTTTGTTGAACTTACAATGAACTTGCAATGACAAAGAGTTCTTGGCCTTCTATGATGCATAAATATCATAAATTTGTTATTGGTACATAAAATTTCCTTTCCTTATATCTGTTCTTGTATTTTGTAATTATTTTTTAGATAAAATTTCTTGTACCATAATATATTAAAAAATAAATGCTAAAATTCCTTTATGATACAAAAAAGCAAGTACCTAAATGTAAACAAATAAAAATTTGAATTAAAAAGTTAAAATAAAGGATTTTTTTCCCTGAAAGTTTGGGCCAGAAACGTGGGTATGCATTATACATGGCAAAATATGCTACTTATTTCTCTTTTCTTGATTGCCCTAGAATTTAGAGAATATACATTTAACTTAACATAATCTAAATTTAAACAAAAGAATGCAAAGATAACAGAATGCTTTCATTCCAATCACTATCTTTCAGATCTATTTGCTACTTTTGTCTAGCATTTTAGTTTTTGCTTATAACTTTACATATCTATCAGTATTATTTTATACAATGCATGATTATTTGTATTTATACATATGTTGATCAATTTCTTTGATAATTTATTTTTGCACCCTTGACCTCACTTCATCTCTTTTATTCTGCTTCCTAAATTACATTCATTAAAGTAATAATTAAGTTAATTTAGTGATAATTCATTGGTTAGTAGACATTCCTTGATTTTTGTGGTCTGAGATGTATTTTTTGGCTCATGTTTTTGAAATCCAATATTGCTGTTCATATAATTCTATGTTGATAGTTATTGTCTCATAGAAATCTGATGATATCATTTCACTAACTTCTGGTTTCCATTGTTTCTAAGTAATTAGCTATCAGTCCAATTGTGTTCCTTTGTAGGCAATTTTCTTAGGTTGCTCCTAAGGTTTTTGTCTGTCCTTGATATTGTGAAGTGTTCTTGCAAAATGAATTTCTAATTAGGTATGAATTTCTAATTATTACAGATTTGTTGAATTTCCTGAATCTGAGGGTTCATGTCTTTAATATTTCCAGAAACCTCTTAGCCATTATCTCTTTGACTATTGCTTCTCTTCTATTCTCTCTAATCTCACCTTCTAAAAGCTTGATTAAATGTATATTATGCCTTATTACTCTATCTTCTTTATCTAAAACTTTTCTATTTCTTTCGCATCTGTGCTACATTCTGGATAATTCTGCAGATCTTTTGGTTCACTAATTCTCTTAGCTGTATCTAATATCCTATTGAGCTCATCTATTGTACTTCTAATTTCAATAATTACATATATAGTATACATTTATATAAATATATTTTTACTTCAAATAAACATATGTATTTTATTTCAAGTTCTATTTAATTCTTTTTCGAATCTCCTAGGTTATTTTTGATAGTCTTATTCCTTTTCTTGTTCCTTTGCCAAACCACTATTCCCCCTATTTTATTTCTATTAATATTATAGTAAACATATTTGCTTTTCTGACTATGATAATTGTAATATTCATAGTCTCTGAAAGTCTGATTCTAGAATTTGTTTTCTCTGCCGTCTCCAGTGATACTTGTCTTACCATATATTTTGGGGTTTTTTTGTTTGATTTTTCTGTGTGTATGTGTGTGTGCGGATGAGTTATCTGGAAAAGTTATCCAAGGGAATCATCAGTCTTTAAAGTACATTACTCTGGACGTCGCTGGAGATTATTTAATTCCAGGTCTGGGGCAGGGAAAGTACAAGTACAGCTAGAACATCTTGTGCTATACAGAGAGGAAGCCCTGAAAAACAAATGAGGGCATGTCAACAAGATACAAGAGACAGCTTAGGACAGTGTGGCCTTCAAATGAATAATAACTGTATTTTATTATAACTCATGGAATAATTTTTGTTTTAATAAGTCCATAGTAATACTCAGGAGAGAGAAAAAGGCAGGATGAGAGACTCATTTGCCCTTATTGGAAGTGACTGTTATGCCAATAACTTTCTCTGAGAACTGACAATTGATGGAAAAAATAATCATTTACCCAATAGAATAAACAGTTCATTTCCAGCTGATGAAGAAAAAGTCACCATTACAGAAAAACATCAGCTAATAAATGCGAAATATCAGCTAATATATATCAGCTCTCAAAGTAATTGATTAGCTATTATCATTACAGGATGCTGCACCCAACAGGTGAAAAGTTAACTGGAAGCAAGATATTCAACTACGGGCAAAGCACCACCCAAAAAATAATTTGCTAATGGCAAAGGAAAAACATAAGTACACTTAGAACAATATCTGGTAATCAGCACCTTAACCAAGTGATCAACCTTAGCCTTACTAACAGTGCAACATCCTAACTTCCTGCAACTCCTGGTGAGATGCAATGCAAAGTATAATACATAATAGAAAAAAATCTTTCCAAAAAAGGTTAAACTTTACCTAATAAGCATTTAAAACTTTCAATTAGTACACACATATATGCATATGTAATACATTTTTATATACATATATGTATGTATATGTGTGTTTGTGTAAACTATGAAAGAACCCTAGTTAGGGAAACTAGTGACTATAAAAGGTGACTTACCATCACCTGTGGAAACTGAATAAAGGCTAGGCATGAGATGATATTAAGGAAGTATTCATTATCTTAGGAGTGATGAAGATAATAGTGTTGGATCTAAGCAAGTGTTTTTGGAGCTATATGCTGAAATAAGTATGGGTAAGGCATCATGATCTCTGCAACTTACATTCAAATGGTTCAATAATGAGATAAAAGATGAAAAGGTAGAGGCAGAAATAAGAGACAGATATAAAGTAAACTTAGCAAAATGCTGACAATTGTTGAATCTAAGAGGTGGGTATATGGGTTTCAGTGTATTACTCTTTTATTATTTATATGTTTGAATTTTTCATAATGAAAACATTTGGAAGCATTTGAAAAATGGAAATGCATCCCTCTAGAGCAGGTTTGTGTTTCCTTTTGTCACAGGACTGGGGACCAACCTAAGACAACGTGACTGTTTTTTTTGGACTTGGCATTTCTCAGGCCACCCACACTGGCAGTGTAAATCCCAGCCCCAAATGGGTGTCAGATTTCTTTTTTTCCTTTCATCTAGACACAAGGTCTAGAATGACAAACAAACACATTTCTGTATATGGACAGTTGTATTTTTCCTCCTTCTTATTCTTTTTCCTCACAAACTCATTGAGAGAGTAGTCACTTGGGGGGGGGGTCTCTTTTTCCATCCAACCTCCATCTGGCTAAGGCCCAGCTTTGTCCCTGACCTTCACACATGTGGCTTATAGGCTCATAGAAATTAAAGGGTCACCAAGAAGTGGCAGACCTCTCTGGCTGCCAGTTTTCTCAATTTCTGATCTCTGAAGAGTTCTCTTACTTTTTCAGAAAATCAGTCATACTTTTAAAAATATATGAGTATGTATTGGGGGGGTGTGTATATGTGGCTAATATTTTCTCCATCAGAAAGTTCACTATATCACTGGAAATGAAATGAGGGTTCAATTAACTTTTCATGAGAAGCACTTAGCATAGAGCCTATATTATATTATGATAAGGATTTTATTGTTATTGTTGTTTTTGTCATTGTGATCACTTCCCTAAGGCTGCTGTGCTATACTTTCATTATTTTCCTTGTTGGAAAAGTTACACTGCAAGCGGTCAAATGTCAAGAAGGAGAAGTACACCTAATATTCTTAAAAATAAACTGTTAAGATAAATGTGACCATGATCTCCTTTATCAACATTTAGCTTACAGCAATACCTCTACTCAAGACTAACAGAATATCTGTGCCTCCCCCCTATTCAAACATTGAAGCCCTAATCCCCAATATGTTGCTATCTGGCTATATGATATGGGATCTTGGGGAGACAATTAGGTTTCAGATGAGGTCATGAAGGTAGGCCCCCATTATGGGATTAGAGCCCTCATAAAACGAGGAAGAGAGACCCAAGCACTCTCTCGCCATGCCTCCTTGTGAGGACACTGTGGAAAGATGGCTGTCTACAAGCCAGGAATGGGCTCTCATCAGGAACTAAATCTTCCTTGATCTTGGCCTTCTCAGACTCCAGAACTGTGAGAAATAAACATATGTTGTTTAAGCCACCCAATCTATGGTCTTTTGTTATGGCGGCCCGAACTGACTAATATAAAATACTAATTTCTGAGCACAGCTACAGTCCCTTTCCTCCATGATGCCATTCTTAACCACCACTGCCTCCTCTGAACCCCTACAGCAATCCTTCTCTGTCCCCTACCCCTTCATGGGTTCAGGCTCATGTGGATGTTATGAGCACAACCTGTGTAGTCACACTGCCTGTGGTTTGACACTCTCACCAACAAGTATGGGCCATATGACTTTGGAGATGCTTCAAAGTTTTCTAATCTGTTTTCTCACCTGCAAACTAGAGGTATCAGTAGTCCCACTTCATAGGACTATTTTGATTACTGAGTGAGAAGACCCATTAAATAGATTTAGCATAGCACATAGCATGTAGTATGTTCTAAATACATTATTATCTGATGCTGTTTTTCATTAGCTATCTCTGTAAACATCCATGTTTCATCCGTCCACGCCAAGCAGAAGTTCCTTGTAAATAAAGACCCTGCTGCTACTGCTCCATGCCACTTCATGAGGCTGGCATGTCGCCGAGCATAATCTGATTAAGATTAAGTCATATTTGCATTCAGGTAACAGCTACAGTCATTTAAGTACATCACTAACTACTATTTTATCATTTTCCTTCCCCTAATAACTATATTATAATTCTTTCAGATGAAAAAAATGTACTTTCAAAATTGATAAACTATATTTCTGGTAGCATCTTCATTTAGAGAACAAACTCTCTCTAATGACGGGATTTCATAATCCATAACACCTGTCAGAGAAGTATTGATGGACACTTCGGCTTATCCGGAATCTTATAAATCATATCACATACTTAGAAAATGAGAATTCTATACAAGAGTACCATATGCCTGGAAAAATATTGCTAGTTATTTGGACAGCCCCTAAGAAGATTTCTTTGACTTCAACAGTTTAATTACAAAAAATAATAAATTGCTAAGTTTACCAAAAAAAAAAAAAATCAAACACTAGATTGTCACAATAGGCAAGACGGTGATTTCACAAATGCAGCTTCTACAGAAGTGCTTCAAAATACCACCATATTTTTAAAAAGAAAAAAAAAGAATAAATAAGAACTGGGGAAATAAGAATGCCAATTAGAATTTACTTATGTTTTAAATAAATGCATTTCTACAGAAGAACAATCAACTGGCCTCCAGACTCTTCTTAGAGAGTTCCCATGGAACACAGTGTCCTACTTCAACTTTTCATTGGTCTCCAGCCACAATAGCTTAATGGAAAATAGTGTCTGTCTGAGATGACGTCCATGGTGATTTTTACTCCTGAAATGAAAGCTAATCATGTATCACCTCCTTATGTAAGTAGGGCACACTCTTCCCTGAGTATTTATGACATTTCTGCAATACACATTGGGCACCACAGTTGAATGGGGGTTTTCTATATGTAGCTTATGTTCAAAATTAAATCTACTGGTCATAGTATTCAAAAAAGTAAAAGTTTTAGAATTCTAATTAAAATATCAATGTTCAACTCTATCATTATTTAAGACAAATGTACTTTAAGCAGATTTGAATTTATTTTTCTAAAAAAAAATAGTCGCCTGTTAAAATACTATTTAGCTTCTTTCCCATAGTTTTTCAGTTCTTCCCCTACCTCTCATCATTATAAAGAAAACACCAATAATTATATTTACATATGCTCTATACATATAAATCCATATCCTATTGAAAAAGTAAATCCACCTATTATTAGAAAAATTATTTTGAAAACTAATCAAAAGCATCACCAAAAACAAAACAAAAAAGTGTCTTCGTGTGTGAATGTGAGAATCTAAATAAAACAATTTAGAAATCATTTAGTCTAATCGCTTTTGGATGACGAAAGATGAGCCCACAGAAGAAAAGTGGCTTTTAAGTCACATATGGTAAAACCAAAATTAGAATACAGGTTCCCCCAGAACTAACAGAGATTTTCATTCAACAATGAATACATTCACTGGAACAAGCCCCAAAATGAAAAGAATAATTCGCTCAACAATATCACAGATTAGCCTCACACCCAAATCACCTCTACCACCTGTCTGCGAAAATATAAAAAGTTGTTCATATTATAACAACACTGTTTTCTTCTGTTGATAAATATTTCCCCCACAGAATTAAATCAAAGGCTTTCTAAAAATCACAACCCGTGACCTATTTCACATCCTCTACCCACCTGGCCTGTCCACAGATTTCATTAACTCTGAGGCTCACAGACAGGGAAGTTATACTTCTACTGTTGGAAGGAACGTTTAAGCTTCTCATAAACACTCTTTACATTCTTCAATAACATTTAAGTCAGAATAATTTGGTTAAATATAGGGCAAGGTGATTATAAGGAGAATAGAAGATATCAAAGAATATTAGAAATCACTAATGATGTTTAAACATTTTAAGACTCATGTCTATGTACAGCTCCCTTATATTAAGTTTCCAAATACAGTCTCAATAGAAAGAAGGGAAAAGAGGAGATTGTATACCTTTATAACTGACATCTATTTTAGTCAAAACCAAAAGGATTATAGTTGCTACATTTTAACTTTAGGGAGATTAGAGTGCTTATACATTTTTCAATGATTAAAAGACAAAAACACAAATTTTTCTCTTAATAGATAGTGTTTCTCTTACTTTTAAAGAAATGAAAAGGTAACACTTATTCAGTGTTAGTGTGTCATCTCCTACATAACTCTGAAAAAAAAATTCTCCCTAATTTTGTTATTCCTGTACCGCAAGGCCAGCTCCTAAAAGCAAAGATTTCTGTTTTTCTGATTTAATGCTGTATCCCCAGCACATAGAGCATCATATAGTATAATTATCATGTAGTATTAATAAATATTTGTTGAGTGAACAAATGAGTGTTGCAAAACAACAGAGAGACTATATGTGTAAGTTACATGACATTATTCCTATATGTAAGTCACATTATGTCTATTACTATGTAGGTCACACTGTATTTTTTCAGCAGTTTATGTTTTGCATGTTGATGATTTTCTTATTTTATAAGATGGCTGTCAAAGCTCTTTGTCAAAAGATTATAAAACAACAGTGTTCCCATACAAGTGAAAAATAGTGACAATTTCCATTCACATGCACCATCTCCTTTTATTTTTATAATAATGTTATGGTCAAGGTAGGACTAATATTATCACCGCCAGTTTACAATGAACTGAGGCTTGGGAGAAAGGGAGGCATCTGCAAGGTTGTAAGGTTTTCAGAAGATGTGTCATTGCCAGAATGGTCGGTGTCTTGGATCTTTTAGACCAGCGTTCATTTCCATGAAACGCTCTGGCTCTTTCCCTGGTTCGTAGCAAAAAATGATCTGGGATATTTTAACCCCATTTGGACTAAAACATTCCTAAACATTAAACACTACTACATTATTATTGTAGTAATATATTAAACGTTACTTATCAATGTTTTAATTATATTAAAACCTTACTAAACATGGAAAAAAATGACTTTATCAGAACATGAGACTGACTCTACACAAAGGCGAGTCAGCAGTTCTCTGTGTGCACAAATTGAGGAACAGAATCAGCCCTTCTTCCCCCCAAATTCTCCCTCATCTATGAAACTCCTTGAAAATCGAGATGGTGTCAAAGACAAGCTTTGCCTGCTCAAAATGCTGTCCAGGATGCCTGATTTCAAAGTCTAGTGCGTTAAAATCAAATATCTTCACAGAATATTTAGAGACTTAATCTCGTTCCACATAATGACAACCTTCTCAGGACTCTGTGGTATTGCATATAGCTGATCCCTGACAAAGGCATCAGTAAATTAAAATACCTCACAATTACCACAAAGAATCTTATGCATGCAAGAATTAAAAGTAGATCATCTAAGAATAAACTCGGGGGCCGGCCGAGTGGCACGATGGTTGAGAACTCGCTTGGGATGTCAGAGGGCCCCGGTTCGGATCCCACATATGAGGGCCAGTGACACTGCCCTCTACAGCTGAGATGCTGAGCAACAGCTCAACCTGGAGCTGGGCTGCCCTGAGT
>NW_017731431.1:579943-623874 GCF_001890085.2 Hipposideros armiger
AAAAAAAAAAAAAAAAAAAGAATAAACTCGGGCTCCTATTCCTCTTGATTGTTGCCTATCTACAAGAGGGAGCTCCACTCTAATTTACTGCTCTCAAAACATGGAAATAGATTTGATGGAATACATTTATGAAGATTGCTTTTCTGTTCAATAAACAAAGGTACAAGCAAAGAGCTAATAGATCATTGAGATTCCTTTCCAATCTGGTCTTCCTTGACCCACCACACCAAAGAGTTGGTCAAGGTGGCTCCAATGTTTAAAGTAAATAAAGATGAAAGTATATCCTGGGCACTCCACCTCATGGCAGTTCCTTGCTTAAATGCCTTAGTGACTTCTCATCTGTAGCTTGTAATGAAACCCCTTTAATTTGGTAGGCTTTCCACAATCTTTTTGCTTACCTGCCACTTCTCAAAAATCCCATTTCCAGCACGCTGATCCAACAGTAATCCTAGGGACACCCCACAAAGAAGCCAGCCTCATAAACATTCAGTCACTACTGATCCACAGACTTCTTTCCCCTACACCTACTCAAACTGAAAATTCCCCTTGGTGGCATAACTTCTCCTTCTACTTCAAGGCTATGTTTTTATTTATTTATCTAAATTTTACATGTTTAAAAATTCTAGGGAGAAGAAGAATAAAACCACTAGGGCATGGTTTTCCTCAGGCAACATTTCTCCCAGGGAAAACCTTAATATACAATAATATGAGACCCACCAATAGTCACCAATTTCATTACTAAAAGACTGATAGACTTCATTTCACATAATCATAAAAGAGCATAACTAAAAGTCATAAGTAGAAATCAATGAATAATGCTATATATATATATATATATATATATATATATATATATATCACCAGTCCCTTCCCCCAAAAGTAAAGCTATTTTGCTAAATACAAAAGTACATTTTATAACAATGAGAAAAAATGGCAGCATAAATTGAAAATATAAAGCTCCTTTGGATCACATAACATAGTTCAAAAGAGCTATAGCTTTTCTTTGCCTATTATGCAGAAATGTAGCTGCAATGGTGTTCTTTTTCTAAAACAAATATTCACATTAAAGACTTTCATTTTATATTCATGTTTTGTCATCTAAGTATATTTCAATATAATTGTCCTTATCCTTATAAAACCGCCCTGACTGTTATAATCAAATCTACTAATATTTATGGTACAAATCCTTCTCTAAATTCCATAAGAATGACTTTTTAGAATTAATGACTGAAACAAAATGATTAACATACAAGGTTATCACCATATTTCATACAAATATCACAGAGCAAGTTCCCCCAAAATGTGACAAGTGTATTTTGTATCTAATGATTTAGATTTTTAAAGTGACACGAAGTGCCCATAAAAGGAAAATATTTCTGCTTGAAAGATTAAAGGAAAAAATGTTGATCATTCAAATTAGTTTGTTATGCCTAAAAATAATTAAATATAAGGCAATGCAAAAAGAATACTAGACTGGCTGAGGTCATGCATCTTGCATCTTGCATCATATCTCTACTTAGCCACTACCCAGCTGCTGATCACAGGAAAATCATTTAACTTCTAAGGAACTTGAATGTTCTCATCTACAAAATAAAGAAACTGAATTATCTCATTGCTAAGGTACCTTCAAAATATATGATTCTAAAACTATAAGTTGCTTATATAATTTGGAGTAAGACACAGGATTTAGTACATGGATATTTAGACCTATTCATTTTGCTGAAGCAAATGATCTGTGTTTAGTCAAGGTTGTTGTTATCACACTATGTAAAGTCAAGGGTATTTGATGCTATTTAGTTTTCCTGATAGGAGGAATGTGTTTCAATTGAATTATGACATGCTTCTGCAGCCTGATTCCTGCAAGACGGCAGCAGCCTGCTGTCTGTAAGCTATGCCAATAAAGTGATAAATGTTTCCAGTGATTGAGTTAGTTGTCAATAATAGAAGAAGCATTTTGAACTCATAAATTCCGCACCTATAATTTCTCACTTGTTTAAAAATATATAATCTATTTAAGTGCTGAAATACAACAGAAGTAGTTGAGAAAAACCAGTAGCACATTTTCTAGGTTAAAGAAATACATTTCACCTCAGACTTCTCTGATGCCTGAGAAAAGTGCCAATAAAAAATAATAATAAATCATTATTATTATTATTATTATTATTATTATTATTATTATTAAGGCTTTCACTGTCCCTTTGAGACAGTTGCTTGAATATCATCTTAACATTACCTAACTAAACATCATTTCCTCACATCAAAGGCATACTTGTAAATATCATGCATATATATGCATATGTACATACCTTTTTAAATGTCATAGCAATACAGTGTAAGAATCAAACTTTCAAAACAGAATGTATATAAAGTTATTTTTAAAATACGATAGGATTCCCAAGGCAATCTTTTCAGAAAGTACAATAGAGGATAATATGCTAAAGCAGTAATATTCAGTCCGTAGTAGGTCTTTGGAGAAATATTCAACGTTCTCTTCAGCTTTCACTGAAAAATGATATAAACAAACCACAAGCAGCAGGATAGTTTCCCCTCTGGAAGTGGATGGTTATAGATGTATTAAGGAGTATAACATATGCTATTAAATATGGATGCTGAATAATTCATACATGCTATCAAAAGAGCCAAGCAACTGGGATTAATATCTGCTCTGCTAAAATTCTCATTTCATTCTTTGTTGTCTTTTGCAATCAGTAGGCTCACAGACTATCTGGTGTAAATGAAAATAAAGTTGACTGCAAAGTTATAAAAAATAAACAAATTAAACTCAGATTATAAGCCAATGCTGACACATTTCTCTTTACTTGAAAAAGTCTACAAAACATTCTAAATACCTTCCCAGTAACTCTCATTATAATCTAAGTAATGTGTTGGCAAAATGTCTATATTCATTTCCTATTTTAAATAACTCTGGTTGAGAGAGACAGAAAGTATACCAACAAAATTAACACAGAGAAATAGTAGAATCAACAGTCATATAAACTATACCAGTTATGTAGAGTTTTTAAAGATGATTATTGAAAGGTGACATTCTACTTAAAAGACATATCTGGATAAACAAGAATGTGGTTCAGGAAAACATCTAGACTAATATAAACTCAAGAGGGTCAGAAGTGGCATTTCTGTACCCACTGCTAAATCATACTGCTGAAGATCTGAAAGAGGCCAAAGTTGCTTGTTTCATAAATGTACTCTGATAGTAAAAATCACTGTAAGTTATGACATTGCCCTTTGCCCAGTATAACCTTTATCACAATGAAAACCCTGAAGAGGACTGGTCTCAAAGAGTAGAAGTCCATAAAAAAGTTAAAAAAAAATGAATGCCCACTATAAACTCTGCAACGTTTTAAAATCTATGAAAAGCCAAAATGACTACCACTTTTGAATGACACACATGAAAGAATACCATAAGACAGCTATAATATGATGCATCTGTGAGCATATTTTTACATGTTTATATCACACAGCTAATATATGAAAAAATACATATTGGATGTAAATAACTGTTAAGACTACCAAACACAAAATTAATATTGGTTTCACATAATGTCCAATTTGTTAAAATAACAAGCAAAAACACTGTTTTGTGGACATTGAAAACTAGCTGCATACAGTTGTAGATAATGATGGAGATGATTATAAAGTTCTGCTTTCCCATCATCACTTCTCACTTCCACTGGGTCCCTAAGTCATATTGAGTCAACCATCCCATTCATCACTTCTCCATTTCCACTCCCACTACTTTGTCCAGGCCTCCTATTTATTATGTGGATTTATTATCATGTTAAGAGACATCTTAACATGTCTCTCACTTTGTTTCTGTATTTCAAATCTATGGAAGCCCACCTAGCCTCACTCCCACACACACACACACAACTCTCACATTCTCATTCTTCCAGAGTGATCCTCCTACAATGCAAATCTGATGCCGTTCCTTTGCTCAAAATCTTTCAAAGATTTTCCATAACTTTTATGGAAAATTCACAGTCCTTGGTTTAAATCATAAAGCCTTTCCTGATCGCGTTCCTGCCTATCTCTGTAGACTCATCTTTAGCTCTGCTCTCACGTATTTCGTTTTCTCTAGGCAAACTGAATGACTTAACATGCCCTGAAAACGCAAGTCTGTGTCCCACACCATGGCCAAAGTGATTTCTCTGAATGAAAATGCCTTTTCCTCTTGTCCTATTCACAACAGAACATCCTTTAGTTTTTTTAGCTAGCATCACCTGCTTTGGGAAGCCTGAACTGCCCAGTCTGTTGTGGATCTCCATCTTTTGTACCTTATTTTATACGGGGCAGCATATCCAAATCAGAGATGTATCACTGATAACCCCTGTCTTACCTATTGACAAAGTTGGGAAATCCATTGAGAAGAAGGATCATGATTCCTTTTATTTTTGCAGTGTTAAGCACAGGCCCGACAGTAGGAGGCACTCAATAAATGTTTGTTAGATGAATGAATATGAAGGAGAAAGTTTCATTTACTGAGGGAAATAAAAATGTTAGTACTATGGCATCACTAGTGTACAAAACAATCGATGACATATGTCTGTACTCATTCACTGACTAAATCCAAATCCAAGTACTTCTACATGAGAAAATGTTTTATAATATTTTGGGGGTTAATCTTGGTCACTTTAATTCAAAGAAATAAAATTGTATTTACCTGAAAATATTACACATTTAATACTCAAAAATAATCTGGGATTGTTTTCCCAATTGGTACAACTAATGACAAACTTTAAGTGAACAGTAAATAATTTATAAATAAATTATAATGACGAAGTTTTATGAATGTTGCCTTCTTACAAGTAATGCCTTATAAAGCATAGTTCTACCAATAGCCAGAGACATATCTCTATATCTCCAAGGATACACTCCGAGCTTTCACAGGTGGGATGGAAACTAATTAATTAACTGATAATTATGAGCCTAATGGTAGCAAAATATGAAAATTCCTCTGAGACCTGCTTGGAGTGTACTGAGCGGCTAAAATAGCCTTCTTCATTGATTCCAAACACCAAAAACAGCCTATACATGCCCTTTCCAAATAAAACAAAACAAAACAAGGTTTCAAAAACTATGCTATTAGTGTCTAGTCCCAACTAAAGAGAGTCCCTGAAAAATATAAGGATAACACATGTCCTCAGTTATGTTTACAAAATGAACATGTCATTAAATTTATTTTTTAATTAAATGAACCTTAGAGTAAAATGAATCAGGCACAGAGTTATTTTGACATCAAACTTATCCTTGGGATTAAAAATAGGTTTATTTTCTAATTTCCAAAATACATTTCCATAGAAAGTCATTTTAGGTTTGCCTATGTCATTCATATTTTCAACATACTATTCATAGTTGGCTTTCTTTACATGACATAATTGCATTATGCTCAGGCTTTTAACTGCTTTCAAGTTCTCAATAATTGATTCCATATTTATTTACCAATGTCTGTAATTAAAAAACACTTCTACTATTTTTAATAGGCTAATGTTTTTAAGAGTAACAAAGTGACTGAGAGAAAAACAAAAGGAGGGACCACTGAACACAGCACTTTGTATTAATTCCAGTATTTTTTTAACCATCTAGTATGATCCATTTGGCAACCTGCAAAGAAAATTCTTAGTAACAACATAAAAACAGATGATAGATAGATACATAGATAGATACATAGATAGATAGATAGATAGATAGATAGATAGATAGATAGAAAGAAAGAATGCTATCTTAACAGCTGGCACAAAAATTCCCATTAGGGAGGAAACTTTCTTTGTCTAGGAAAATACCTTACCAGGCAGAAAGCAGAGGTGGAAGCCAAAGCAACAAACTAATAGTGAGGCTTTGTAGGAGGTAGGAAAATGAGATTTGTTTTCCTCTTGGCAAAAGAGAAAGAAAACATTGGATCGGATGATAAGAGGAAAGGGGAACCAGAAGAATGCTATGACGGAAAATTCATAGGAAAATTGACAAGGAAAATTACTGAAAGATATATTAATAACAAGCTTGACTTAATTTCTAATTCAAAGGCATTTGCATTGATGTGATATAACCTCCTCCCCAACTTGCTCCCCTAAAATCATCAGCCAAGTTTATTGCTCTTCAAAATAATTGGTTTAAAGGGTTGTTCTGTGGACACTGACAAAGAGGCTTGGTTTCTCCTGTCAGTTGATGCTTTTCAAAACAGAAACTTCTCCAGAATAAACAGAAATCTTTCTGTGAGATGACCTCAAGCACACAACCTTTCCCACCCACTACAAGCCTTTGTAAATTTTCAAAAACTGGGTGGGGGGGAGATTGTACCTGCCTGGGGCCTTGTAGGGGAGGATGAAGCCAACATCACTAGAATTTTCTGCTGCTATCTGTGTTGCTTTATGAGTTTATGAGATTTGGCAAGTTCCCAGCCTTCTCTCTCTTGAAGACAGTATGATTTGACTTCCCCAAAATTGGAATATTTTGAAATAAAAAGCTTCAGAATATACAATTAAAGATATTGCCCTAATAAAATAGATCAAAACATCTAAGTGCTGACATTTGTTATTGGGGTGTGCAAATCACCAATAACAAAAACCTAAATAGGCAACTTACATATCCATGTTAATAATTTATTCATTATTCTAACAGGCAACAAAAGAATTAAATTTAGCGAAAGATAAAATATGTTGAAATTAGAAATAAGAACCTCATCAGTAAAACATTTTAGAAACCTCAGAAATACAAGCATTAATTTTTTCAACTCATTTTTAACATCATTGTTTTGCTCAAATCCAACTTTTTCTCTCCTAATTTTCATACACGCCTTTGTACGAACACACATGGTAAAAAGCCACGATGATAAATGACAGGGCTGGTTTTTCAACTATTTCAAAGTAATACACATCCTGAAAAAATTTCTCCCTCACTGAGAAGGGAATACTTATATGATATATCCATCCATCCAACAAATATCACTTACAGCACCTTTGAAACAGCCTCAGGATCATTACTAATAAAATTATTATAAATGGTCTGACTGCTAAGAAGTAAAGGTTACAGAGAAAAATAAGGTCAAAGAAATGAGATTAGTGACCATAGCAACAGAAATTAGAGCTTGGATCTGTCTAGACATTTTCTCTCTAATTTGTGTTATTGTGTAAGACCAAATTTTTAAAACCAAAATAAAATGAGGACAAATTACTGTCAATTTCCTGGTTCATGATTACATATTCTTTTTGTTTGTTTGTTATTCACATGTCTGCTGTATCTCAGTTTTTTCCCTCAATTGAAAAAAATCTGTTCATTTTGTAGCGGTGAACAGTATGATCTAGTTCAATAAAAATGCCAATATATGCTTGAAAATTAAGGGTATACTGCTACAAATAACATAGAAAAGGCTAAATGGAACCTAATAAGGCAAAGGTGGTAGAATGAGGCAAAATGGATGTTAATTCATTAATAGTAGACTTGGGCTTCAAATTTTAACATTAACTTTTAAAGATGTTATAAAACACAAATAAAAGAAAGTACCTATTAATTTTCAAGGACTCAAAAACCCACTCGTGAAAATTTGGGTTTAAAGACTATACTCATCAACTTTTCCTAGCTTTCAATGAATTGATTAATCATGAAATCCCATTCACATTATACACCCCCATTTAATAATATATTTTTTTAGTAAAGCTAGTTTACAGGCCATAATCTATCTAAACCTTGCCATAAAATAAATCAAAGATGCTTGCTCTCCCGCCTCAGCTTAAGTTTCAAGTAGTGTCTGGCACAGACGGTATATTTGATTTTAAAGATATTCATATTTTAAAAGCTACCTGTAGTGTCATTTCTAGTTACGGCAAGCATGATACACTGATAGATTCCACAGCTATTACAAAGCAACTGACAATATAAATGTAAATTATACTCTAAACTGGTGAATAGGAGAATCAATTAGTGTTTACCCTATTTGAAGTTCATTTTAAAAGTCATAAGAATGAAAGACAACTTCTTCCTGTTGCTCATTTAATATTGGCATTTCTACGGGGCAGATGGTGACCTTATCCCTGTGCTTCAGCTAGAAAGATTTTTATTAAGGCTAAACAAGTGTGAACAGTGTTAATTTTTTGCGGCAGGCAGATATGAATAAACCACTAGAATGAATGTAAGTGGCCGGCCTCACCATATGGTTAGGGTCCACATCCTGCCAAGAGAATGGACTGAAAAGTAGCCAATATGCTTGAATCCTGCCCTGAGTACCATGTTTCTTCATTAACCACCCAATCAAAGAACAGCTACAGAGGAAGGGAGATCATAATGGATGAGAAACATAATTTGATGAAGTGTTTGGTGGCTCAGATCTGAAGAAAGGTCGGTGTGGGTAA
Source organism: Hipposideros armiger (assembly GCF_001890085.2). Taxonomy (NCBI): domain Eukaryota; kingdom Metazoa; phylum Chordata; class Mammalia; order Chiroptera; family Hipposideridae; genus Hipposideros; species Hipposideros armiger. Next base: position 588,307 of record NW_017731431.1, read on the forward strand.
ATTCTGAAATATGAAACATTTGCCTTTCAGTGGCCCTCACCATTCTTGCCATGCTCTTGCCACTTTTCTCCCTAATACCAACCTACTATCCCCCTTCTATCAACCCAGAGCCTAATGATAACTGATACTTAATCACTGTTCCAATTATACCACCCTAAACTGCCCGCTTAAGTGTGTGTCCCACACTCTCAAGGTGTGTCTCAAACTTAAGGACTGTGTCCACCTCCTTTAAAGAACATATATTTTCATAGCCCCCTATTCTTAACTTACTTTACAAGGTTTCTCAGACATATAACAAACATAAACTATGTAGAATCTTAGTATACTTTTAGTCCATAGAGAGTTTAAAAATTTACAAAATAATATTTTAAAACTTCCACAATTATTATTTTTTTAAATGTTTCTTTATTAGTTTCAGGTATACAGAACAATGCAATAGTTCCCCTTTTCACCCCTCACAAAGTAACAACCCCCCATCCACAGCCCTCCCATCCCCGATATCATACTTATCTATTACAATTCCATTGACTCCATTCCCACACTTTACTCCATATCCCGTAAATATATGTATGTATAATTAGAAAAAGAATTGTTAAGTATGTGAGGTGATGGAGGTTAACTAAATTTACTGTGATAATCATTTCAGAATATATACATATATATGTCAAATCATATTATATACCTAAAAAGAATACAATGTTATATTTCAACTATATCTCAATTAAACATGAAAAAACATTCTATTTTTAAAAATTGTTTATTGCATTCAAATCAGAAAAGAAGAAATAAAATTATATCTGTTTGCATATGAAAACAAATAAATAACAAAACCTTCCATAATTAATTCATTTAAATTACCAACAGTTTGCTGCTTTTCTACGATAAATTCCTTAAAATATGAAAATGGTATACCGTATTTGCCGGCGTATAAGACGACTGGGCGTATAAGACGACCCCCTAACATTTCCACTCAAAATACAGAGTTTGTTATATACTCGCAGTATAAGACTACCCCCTCTTCCGCACACCTTCCACACACCAAATAAAAGGTAAAACAATATCAGATTTGATTTGGCCCACTAAAGTGCAAACAAGCGTATTGTATTTCGTGTCACCACATAACCGTTTTGGCGATGTTGAGCCACCATGTCTGCTACATGTTTTTCGAGTTCTGGCCAGTGTGGGGTGCCTCTTCTTAATGCACACTTACCCCTTGGCATACTCTTTAGTGCTTTCTCATTTGCTTTCCAGTCCCGAATCATCTTTTCTGTTACTCCATATTGTCTTGCAGCAGCACAATTATTATTTTCCTTAGCAAAGTTTATAACTTTCAGTTTAAAATTTGCATCATACTTCTTTCTTTTGGCTGGTGCCATGATAGGGATGATAGGGGTTTGACTGGTCGACATTTTCTATGCTGTACTGTACAATGGTGCAGTATTGTGGTTGGCTGTTGGCTGTATACAAAGCCTGATTTGATTGGTCCCTGCTCCCTGTTTGCCCGCCCTGTCACTATAGCAGTCTGGTCCACCCTTGCATCAGCATCTCCCTGGGACCTCACTAGTGCGCAAGTGCGAGCTCTTCAACATTCTAACAGGCACCATGATAGCGCAAAATCACGAATCTTCAATGCATATGTAAAGAAATATATGGTAACCCGAATTTACCACACTCGCAAAATCGCACACAGCCGACCATACACCCAGCAGCGCTGCTGATGCCTGAATGGTATGTGGAATGAAGTGGGCGGGCATCGGGAGGCCACTATGGCACGGGGCAAGCACTATGGGCAGTCTATCTGAAGTGTACCTGGCGTATAAGACGACCCCCCACTTGGAGGCATATTTTTCAGGGCCAAAAAATCGTCTTATACGCCGGCAAATACGGTAGTTTTTTTCTAGGTTGGCTATACTACTGTACCTTGGTGATAATATAAGATCCCAGTACTTTGTCTTCCTAGAACCACTGTAAAAACATCACTCATAGAGCCTCGGCTGAACATCACTTAGTTTGAATATGGTGTAAATGTGATAATACATGCTCAACACCTGGTCATGTCTGTGGTTAATCAGGTGATGCAAAATAATTCTTTTAATAGATGATCAAAATGAACATTAAAAAATATATATTATCATGATGAACGCAAGGAGTATTTTAAGAACCACATTCTAAAATTTCACCTCTTCTTTTCCCTACCATAATTACCGTAAGTAAGACTCGATGAATTCTTTCTAAGTGCCAAACTCTTTATGTCTTATCTCTGGAGATCCTACCAACAGTCCTATTATAGATACTAGTATAGATACAAAATAGGTACTATAATCATCCACATTTTATAGATTTAAAAAGTAAGATTATGCAATAGGATAGATGCAAACCAAGTCTTAGTGGACTCCAGAGCCTTTTCCGTTAATTACTACATACACTATCTACCAACTTGTTTTCAGCTAGATGTCCAGTTGAAAGGTTCCTTCCAGTTAACTCTCCTTAAAGACCTAACTGCCTCTCCTGAGAATATCTGCATTTCTCCCCTTCTTATCCCTCCAAAATTAATAAGTAAAAATATCAGAATATTGAGGAAGAAATAAATCTGTAAGAGTAGAATATTTCAAATGGAAGATGAATGAAGATAGTATAACTATATAGATAAATACATTTTCTGATGGGTGAATCTAACTGCACTAGAGAATACATAATAGCTGAATCCATTAACAATTATGTTCTAAATTAATTGTATGGTATTCTTGGGGTTAATTGTGTATTTGCTGAATTAAAGGAAAATATGGTACAACCTTCTTAATTAATATTTTTCAATGTCTCACAACAACGAAAATTGAAATGTTTCACTTCATGGCATGCTGTATGCATTTTGTCCTTTCACAAAATCTTCCTAGGTCAAGCAGATCAAATGTGTTATTTTCCTGACTCTTTTCCATATATTTTGCTCTGCATCTAAAAGTATTTATCCTTTATATGCTCCTTTCATATTTAACCACTCTTCTACTTTTAATCTGTACAGACTATAAAATTTTAGTCTATTTGTATAGGTATTAATGATCTTCATTCCCTTATATCTTCTTCTTACAGTCTACTCATCCACATAAATATAGCCTTTTTAGATTTAAACTCCAAGGCTGTATAAACTTCATGTCATTAAGACATTTCCTATCTACAAAATAGTACTACATATCAAAAGAGGATTACCGAATACTTTATGCAATTCTTTCCTTTCTTTTGCATATGGAAAGAGAGAAGAACTAGAATATACCCTGAACTCTTCAAAAAGTACAACACGAAATCTAACAGAAACAAAACAAACCAACCAAAAACAGAAACAAAAGCTCTCAATAAAAAAACAAAACATTAAAATGATAAAATAGCTGTTTATTATTTATACATTTCTTAAATCTGACCCAGCTTTTAAAGTGTGAAGTTCAAGTCTACAATTTTTTTAGCCAAAATAATTCCTTTTAACTACATTCACCATAACACAATTTGCATACACTTTTTTATGTCATTTTGATGGACTCAAATATAATATTTGTGATATAAGAAAATAAACTTAATTATGCATTTGCTTATCAAATTGCCTTTTTTTAATTCACTAGAAACAAGAAAAAGATAGAATTCTAGTCAGTGAAAGAAAGCATCAGATCTCTAGGGCACAACACACCTTCACTAAACGTGTGTCAGTTTCTAATACATATTAGCCTTTAGATGTGTTATCAGTCATCAAAGAGAGTCAGGAAAAGCAGATAAGAATTTCTTTCAAGAATTCTTTTTTCTAAGGCCTCAAGGGAAGTCTCCTATAATTGATCAACACAAGAGTTACACCTTCTGGTTATCTAGGAAGCACAAATGATCCATGTAATGAAGCACTCAAGTGTTTGCTTGATGGGAAGAAAAATGTGTGAGCTGCATGAGTAAAAACGAAATCACTGATGTAAAGATTTACATTAAGATTTGCTAAAAAATTATAATTATAAATATTGTGATAAGCAATATTATGTGAGCTTTCTTTTAAACAGTATCTATAATATATAATAAATAATTACCTATAAAAGTTATATGATATTCAGTTTGTACAACATGATTTGGGTAGGGGAAGTACAGACTAAAGCAACATGCCATGCTTCCATTTTTCTCCTGTGGAATTTTAATTTATTTCCCTGACTTAGATATACCAGTGATACATGGAACAGCTCAGTAGGGATATATAATAGAGTGTACGGGTCTTGGAATATGACTAGGAAATAAGATTTTTAGAGCCATAGTACCTTTATATTATATTATTAGAAAAATCCTCACCAAAAATGTGAAATACATTATTCAAATCTGAACTTCTCATAATGATCCAAATATTTTAATTAACCAGATAAATCTTCAGGACACTTATTACATTAAAACTGACACTAGGTAAGATATATGTGCTAAAAGTTTCCCTATATATTGGCCCTCCTCAAACAAACAGCATAAATGTAATACTCTGTGTAGATAGAGAAATAAAACCCTTGCACTTTTTAAATCCTTAATTCCAAATGATTGGGATATTTCCTTTCTAATTCTAAAGAAATGTTAAATGTATCTAAAAATGTTAAATATATCTAAAAATGTATTTATGTCAAGCTTTTTTTTTAAATTAATATTTGCTCGATTAGATTATTTTAAATGAAGAGGCCAATAGTAACATTTGATTCAGACCTAAATGGTCCACGTTCTTTTGGGGGTAGCACTGGCTAAGCAAAGGAGACTTCTGCTTCTTCTTCACTGCCCCTCATCCCAAACTCACACTTCAACCACTTTCGCTGAAAGCATCCCATACAGGATTCATTAGTAAGACAATGTTGGAGAGAGGAAGCACTGAAAGAACTGGAAATTAGCCATGTGGGTAGTAAATTAAAATGAACTGAGCAGCAGCGTGTATTTTTGTTTTCACTATCTAATCGTGACAGTGTACATTGTCTGATATTCCTACAAAATGTTATATGAATTTGGTTTGTGATATGTAAAACAAAGCAAAATAAGAAAAGCAACATCTGCTGCTCATGTTTGTGCTTTCCCTTTAGTGATCGATCATCACATCTATTCCTCAAAGCTATGAATGTTAAGTGTTTTATTTTAAGACAGAGCAGATACATAAAATGTGTTACAAACCTAAGGGCATCCAGTATGTAGAAAATATGGTCGAAAACAGACTCATAACTAGTAATAGAATCAATTTATTTAGTTGTTATTTGTATCTGGAACAAAAATACAAGCTATTCTAAAGGAGGGAAGTATAGCCTATCAGAGCTACTCATTGAAAATTTTTAGTCCCTTTCCAATTCCTATTTTGTTTGCTGGAAGAAAATATTTGTTTTCTAATAAATAGTGACAGACCAACTAAAGCACAAACTACTAGCATTGTAAATTAAGTTCAACTAAAATTTTTACATGACTGCTATCTATGTTGTTCAATAACAAAGAATGACATTCTAATTGGTTACAAAATTCATGTTGTGCAAAGAGAAACGTTCTCGTAAAGACCAAGAAAAACTGAGGTTCCTCTTGTTCTAAACGGCTTCAAATTACTAAACTTCTTTTAAAAAGCGATGAGTGAATAAAACCTCAAAGCTGAAATAAATATTTAATCCACCTTTCTGAAGTAGTATATCAGATTCTGAATTAAACACAAAGAGCTTTAAAAAAATAACTATTTTTTCTGCCTGAAGGCTGAAGTCTCAGAAATAAAAGAAAAATACATGTTGTAAAGTAAATCATACAGAAATGAAAGAATTTCCTTGAAATGACTGAAAAAAACATAAGATATGATCGATCAATTAGAGGCAATTTCAGTTTTAGTTATTAAAACTCTTTTTTCTTCCCTCTTCACATCTTATTATGAAGTTTCTATTAAACCAAAAAATTAAAAATGAATACAATTTGTTGCTTTCCAATTCTGAATATATAAGATTTCTCATTCTAAAATGAATATCATTCTTTAAAATTAGCAATCAAAGAACTTTGAAAGCGGACAGTGCAACAAACTGCATAATGATTTTAAATCACAAGAAGGAATAGCTGCCAATCAGCTAATTGTAATTACGTATTGTGCCTACTCAAAAAGAACCTGAAATGGAAATTGTTTCTTATTCATACACTTAAAATAAATTTCAGTCTATACAAACTTCATGAATTTTGAATAGCCTTTAGGTTGTACATTTTTATCTGTTAAGCCATGGGAGGCTTCCCTGATTTAAAAAGTAAATAATTAAAAAAAAACAAAAAAACACAGTACCTTTATATTTTTCCAACATGTTGTGGATATTTATTTTAAATGCATATATTTAGTATGGGGAATCTAAGATGTGTCTCTTAGGACTCTATATCGAATACTGAAGTCAAGATAAATAACCCTGGATATTTTGAAAAATACCAGAACAAAAGGGAATCTTCAGTATCACTGTTGCTAAACTATGATATCTCTACGGAGAAAACAAATTCAAACAAAAAAGTAAGACACAAAGGAAAGGATGTCTTTGAAAAGGCAATCTTTTTGGTGCTGAAGCTTCCAAAAGGGAAGCTATCCCCAAAGAGAGCCTGATGAGAAAGCCAGTTACCATCTGTCACAAATGCACCATTTAAAAAAAAAAAAAGATAATTTATGAAGGCACATTGTTTTAGAAAGGTTATTGCTCTATGGCAAACAAAGGCTTGAACTAAATAATCTGAGATAGATAAGAGTAAAAATGAATAATAATACAAATCCAACTTTGAAGTATCTTGAGAGAAAAACTCTAATTCAAATGTGGTATGACAATAGGAAAATATTCTCTATTAAAGAAAATTTCTTTATGGACACCACGACTCTGTGGAACATATAGCTCATCTTGAGTGCTTTCAATAATGACATCTTTTCTAGTCATGTATACACATAATAAACTAAACACACGTTATTAACAAAAGAGAAGCATACTAATCAAAAAGAATTTCTCTAAAACGAATACCAACTTGCAGATATGCTTATGCTTTGGTTACATATGCATGCTTAAAGATTTAATGATCTTTAAGCCATTCAGTTAATGAGTTAAGAAACTAAATATTTTAAAGAAATATATCATATTTCTCAAATAATATCTACAAGACTGAAACAAACATTAATGTCAGTCTTAATTTTGAAAAGAGATATATCGTGCCCAAAAGTCAAAGCCTCTCAGTTTCACATAAACTATTACTTATAATGTCGAAAGTCATTTTGATGACTCTGGTAAGATAGGTTTACCAATCTATCTCTAAATTGTTATATGGCAGTAATCAAAATAATTAGCTCAAAACATCTAACGGTCCACTTTAACAGGGCTGTGTACAAGTTACAGACACCAAATCATTATGGAATACCAGGCTACTGCAGACTTAGTTAAATCAGGTGACATTAGGCAAACATTGAGGAAGCACATTAAATTATTGACTCAATAGTGTTTTCTATATAATTGGGATTAGTTTTCTATATAATTGGTATAATATGAGAGATCGAATAATCTACCAAAGTGTTATACATACGGCTGCCAAATGTCAAAGTCCAATGAAGGTAAGGGGGATATAAGGGGGGGTTGCCCAAAGTCACCTAGCAATGCAGTCACCCAGAGGAGGTGAGATTTGAACTCAGGCTTTCTGATGTCAGGTCTAGGACTCTTTCCAGTGGACATGCAAATAGAAAATGCTGGCTGTACATTAAGAGAAGAAAGTGAAAATATGGGACTGATGTAACCATAGCTATCACTCTGCATAATGACACAAAAAGAACCTATCAAAAGGTAATACTTATATTCGAGTTATTGTAGTGACCTTAATAATCTCATCCCAAACATATGCTGGTGTTTATAGTATCATGGTTATACTGTAAGGCATACAGTCCTCTAGATGTTTTCACATGTGAAAATATCTGATGGACAAAAAATGTAGAATACTGGCTATTATACCACAAAAAGTTAGCTAAGAATTTAAGTTGTTTTCTTCCTATTTTCCTTATACAGTCTAATATCAGCGTGTGGGAGGATGGTGAATAGGGACTCTGCTGTTACTCAGAAATTGGTGACTGAGCTCACAGACTATGGACAAATACTAAGTCTGAAGAGAATAAGTCTCCTGTTGGTCTTGAGCCCACCCTTCCAAGATAGGCCATGCCCCTTCTTTCCCTCATCCCCAAAATATAAAAGTTTCTCCACTTGGGAAGAAGACAGAGGGTTATCTGAATGAGCCCAGTGAGAGGGCTTCTAAGGGAAGGGAGGAGAACTCCCCTCCCAGAGTGCAGTGTTTGTGCATGTGGGAGGTGGCTTAAAAAGGATGACACCTAAAAATTGAAGGCTCCTCCAAGAAGGGGAGACTGGCATTTTGTTCCTCACTTAGAGATCTGCTCAGACAACAAACTTTCTGATTGTCCCCATACATAACTGAGCAAGGAAAAGAGAAATGGAGAGATTGTAGAAGGACGAGAGAGGGGCTATAAGCAGCTTGCATTCCACCAACTGTCATGCAAGGATGTAACAATGTCCTTCAGGTCAGGAGAAGACAGCCACATTCAACTCATTTTGCTGGTACTCTATTCAAGAGGGTTATCCACTAGTAAGGAGACCCAGAAACAAGCTGCTGAACTACCTGAGGCAGAGCTAAAGTGAGATAGCAGAAGTCAAGCATCCCTTGTCAAGGGCCTGTCCAGTGGGAAGGGCCCACAGAGCCGCTGAGAACTTTGTGTATCTATACCGGCTACACCAAGGGAATGAACACCCAGGAGGTGTGAGCCAGAAAAATCACTGATGACCAACAGAAAGAACTACAACATCAGTGAAAGAAGTGGAGAGTACTCATCCTTGGCCTTTGGCTCCTGTGTCCCTGAGGAGTCAGGTCCTGAGGAGAAGGAAAGAGGAGGTGTCTACAACCAAATTATACCCCGGATATCTGCACCACTCAAGAAATCATGCCTTCTCCCCTCAGGTGTGCAGTTGGAAGATGGCACAGGATGAAATGAAAGTGAAGTATTAAACTGGAGTGACTCTAAGAATTAAAGTAACTAGAAATGTATAGAATCCATTCAAGGGAAGGGAAACTCAATACAGCATGGTTAATACACTGATTGGAGAAACACAAGAACCTTTAAGGTATTCTAAATCACCATCTACTGAATTCAGAGAGTTAAATGAACTTGCCTTTACAAATGTGTAACCCATTGGTGCCTATTTATCAAAGACGTTAGTTCTTCATCGGTAATAATAGAAATTCTATTTGTACATCTATTAACCTAAACAGGCCCAGTGGATTAACATCCCCTAGAAGAACAAACAAAAGGAATAATACTTTCTATTTTGAATGATTTCATTTGACTGGCTTGGGTCTTGCATTAAGGAGTGTGGGGAAGGTAGCTGTCTTGTCTTGCATGCCATCAACAGTTTTCCTTTTCTTTCATTTGCACATTTTCTTCAATCTTATAAAAATGATAAATGGTATCCTAGGCTTTAAAATAGTGTAAGTCATTCATCAAGAAATATGAAATCTTAAGTTCCAACAGTATTGAATAAAATCCAATTATTTTCTCCAGTATGGGGCCACAATCATAGGATATTCTAGCTGGTGGGTGATTAGAGAACACATAGTGAACTTCTTACTCAACCTGAGATCTTCCCTTCAGCATTACCATATTTGCCGGCGTATAAGACGATTTTTTGGCCCTGAAAAATATGCCTCCAAGTGGGGGGTCGTCTTATACGCCAGGTACACTTCAGATAGACTGCCCATAGTGCTTGCCCCGTGCCATAGTGGCCTCCCGATGCCCGTCCCAACTTCATTCCACATACCGTTCAGGCATCAGCAGCGCTGCTGGGTGTATGGTCGGCTGTGTGCGATTTTGCGAGTGTGGTAAATTCGGGTTACCGTATATTTCTTTATATATGCATTGAAGATTCGCGATTTTGCGCTATCATGGTGCCTGTTAGAATGTTGAAGAGCTCGCACTTGCGCACTAATGAGGTCCCAGGGAGATGCTGATGCAAGGGTGGACCAGACTGCTATAGTGACAGGGCGGGCAAACAGGGAGCAGGGACCAATCAAATCAGGCTTTGTATACAGCCAACAGCCAACCACAATACTGCACCATTGTACAGTACAGCATAGAAAATGTCGACCAGTCAAACCCCTATCATCCCTATCATGGCACCAGCCAAAAGAAAGAAGTATGATGCAAATTTTAAATTGAAAGTTATAAACTTTGCTAAGGAAAATAATAATTGTGCTGCTGCAAGACAATATGGAGTAACAGAAAAGATGGTTCGGGACTGGAAATCAAATGAGAAAGCATTAAAGAGTATGCCAAGGGGTAAGTGTGCATTAAGAAGAGGCACCCCACACTGGCCAGAACTCGAAAAACATGTAGCAGACATGGTGGCTCAACATCGCCAAAACGGTTATGTGGTGACACGAAATACAATACGCTTGTTTGCACTTTAGTGGGCCAAATCAAATCTGATATTGTTTTACCTTTTATTTGGTGTGTGGAAGGTGTGCGGAAGAGGGGGTAGTCTTATACGGCGAGTATATAACAAACTCTGTATTTTGAGTGGAAATGTTAGGGGGTCGTCTTATACGCCCAGTCGTCTTATACGCCGGCAAATACGGTACTTAAGGATGACCATTCAGACTCTTTAAATATTTCTGCCCTGAGGGCTTTCCTGGAACTGGAGCAGTCCTCTAAACTACTCACTCCACCCCATGGGTCTGCATTCAGTGCCATCCAACAAAATGAATGAACATGATTTGTGTTGGAGAGGTGCGTAGAAAGAAGCACATGAGAAACGTTGGGGTTATTACAATATGGCACCTTATAAAATATGGAGAAGCTTCCTATCTTTTAATCAGATTTAGAAGAGGATATTACTTAATTCTGTGGTTTACTGGATTATTACGGTTCAAGAAGTCTCCCAAAATTCTACCTGCCAAAGGTCTCCACTTTCCAGGATCCAGTAGGCAGTTGTACAGAACGGGTCATAGGACCTGTTTCAAATGGAATGGATTCTCATAGCTGCTTCAAATGGAAATTCGCAACCACAGAGGCAGCCACCCACCTTTCACAAGCGTTTTGTCTGCAGCAACATTTTCAACTTTATATATTTATTTTTATTTTTTTATATTACTGAACTAAAATCTACCTGGAATTTCCACTGTAGTTCACATAGGTAGCAACTGAAGCTTTTGGTCCATGCCAAAGTGAAAACATTCCTATAAAAAGATATGGAGTAAAAAGACTATAGAAAAGGTGTCTGGCACTGGAACTTAGATTTCAATTTGATCCATTCCTCCAATATAGACAGACACTCAGAAATGGAATGATTTCATGTGAAGTTAAGTGTTAGTAGAGGAATAGAAAGTGAAACTGAACTATGGAAGGAGTCTAGAAAAAACATGAGTAAGGACTATGGGAGCAGCATATCCTGGGTGCCTACAGATGAAATAATCTAGATTATTTTTCACAGTAGGGGGTTTCATATGTGTATTCAGCATGTCAACTGAAGTATAGCACCAGGTTTGTATGTCGATATTTTACGACGTTGCTAAACTTGGATGATACAAGAAGGTAGGAATAGGCTAGATAGGTATTTTAAAATCACTCAGAGTAAAATATTTCCCTATCAGTGTCCTACCAGAAATTCTTCCCCCTTTTCTTTCCCACTACATCAGGTGAGGGCAATATTAGGTAACGGGCGCTATAGCCCCAGTTTTGTGAACTGGTAAAAATAAGGATGAAAGGTTCTAGCTTGCCCTTCTCTGCTTTGAATCACTGCATTTTTACCAGGATATATAGAGGCACTGAAAACTTTGTCTCGGTTCCAAACCTTGAAAGCTTTTTATATTTTATAAAATCTCTGATTATGTTAATGAAACACAATTCATAATTGGCCTATCCATGTTACTTTAGCATCTGGCAGTTTTACAGATTTGACTAAAAATATATGTTTAAAGCCCACTACTGTATAATTAAATGAAAGTTTGGCTTTATTCAAAAATGCAAATGAATTCTTGGCTTTTTTCCTTATACACTTTTCAATTATTTATGTGTTCTCCATTCACAGTACTTTCTTTGGTCCAGAAACAATTCAATTTCAGCAAATTTCCAATGTTCAAATTTTTACAATAGAAAATGGCTTTAAATTATACAGTAAAAGCATATTTCTTGCTGGAAAGAGTATGAAATGTATCTTGTGATATGCAACTTGCTAAATCAGAAATGAATGAATAGACATTTCATTTTCTTGTGTCCTCTGACACAGTTACTCCTTATGTATATTAACAGGTGCTGAGATCAAATCTCAGAAAAAAAGAATATTATTTTCATAAGTTATTTGAAAGCAATAAATGAACACCTTTGATTTATCCATCCTTTGAAATATAATCAGTCCAGAAGTAAATGATTCTAATTCGATAGTCAACAACCATTTCTAGATTTCCACCTTCATCATCTGCCAGAGTTTCCTGCTAAACCTTCTGAAAGCACACTGACTCTTTCAAAGTACACCAAGGTTATTGCAGTTGCTTGAAATAGCTGAATCTTCCTTTGCTCTCCATAAAGGTTGACACCTCAAGTTATTTATGTCTTAGAAAATGGATGAATGAAAAACAATATATGTGTCATGACAAACTGAAGTAGTCAGAAAGCTTTTATTTTTAAAATATGAATGTTTCAAAGTAACCAACAAACATGATTTCACTAACTCAAATGGTTTTATTTACACAGCAACTGACTACTAGTTGTGAAGTAAATGTATGCTACAAGCTGTAGCACACAAAGAACTTCCTACTGAGTTTTGAACATTTTTAGGGCTGTTCAATTCATTGAAATGTTACTAGCAATAGTAACATGCTAATATTAATCAAGTTACAAAAAAAAAAGTGGCACAAATGCCATATTGTTTTTCTTTATATATAACATTAATAAAATAGAAGCATATTAATGAACATTGTATCAAATATTACACATTCATATACTAAAACTATGCTTCTCTAAGGTAAATAAAATTAATTTAATAATAGGCCAGTTTAGTTTCAATGAATGGATGAAGTTTGAAGAGTTTCAAGATGATGAAACCATGACCCAGAAAGATACAATCTGACAAATTAGGAACACTGGCAATCACAGAACAAAAATATTTTGGAAACAACTGAATAAGTGTGAAGCATAACTACTTAGGGTGGCAATGACAACAACATTGACTGGAGGCCAAGATTTAAATAAACCTGTCTTTGATTTATTGTTGTTCCTGTTGTGCTTGTTTTTGAGCTCATTTGGGAAGACAATCTTACCTCATGCTTTTAGACGTGCCTCCCTCTAGTCAAAACAGCACTCAACCTCCACAAGACTTGAATTAATCTAATCTTATTCTCCAAATTGAGGATAATTTTCTTTCTGAGAAATACTTGACCTGACTGGAATCTTAATACATCTGAATTCTTTTGATTTAAACAACACAAGGATCCTTGATATTCTCCAGCTAGGTAGGAAGGATATTTTTGCTACCACAGAGATTTCAGGACAGGTTTCTCAGCATGGTGCCTGGCCCGCCTACCTCTTAATTATAGAGGCAGATCATGGAAACCGGAAAGCCCAGAATCCCATGGCGGAACTGCTGGGTCAGATTGTCTATATCTGGGGTCTGAGAATATGCTCTTATATTAAGCTCGCCAAGGAAAGTCAAGATCCATTGCTCTCAGATGTCATTTCCTTGGCTATATTGCATTTTAGGACTATTAAAGTGCTACAGATAATGAAATAGTGGAGGAAGAATTTAGGAGTCCTGTTTTAAAGACTGGCCTACCAAAGAACTATTGATCTAATACCCCACATACTCCACTCAGTCAGGAATAAGCCCTTTAAAAAGGCCTACATAGTTCTGCCTTCGAGAACCCACCACAATGTATTTTTATAAGAAGGTGTGGTAAAAATTATAATAAAGTTCCATTCAATTGCTTCTAACCACAGGCAAGGTTTATACCTGTTCCATTGAGACTGGCTCCTGCTCAAGAGGAACCACCAATAATGTCTGAAATCTGGAGTAGGAGCTCGCTTCATTAATCACATTTTCTTCACCCTGTGCTGTACATCACTAACTGAGCTCTATCATTGCCAAGGACACTGACTCTCTCCATAGGCTGACTTGATCTTGTGTAGGATATCCCATGTTCCTGATGTTTTCGTTGCCAGCTTCCAAACCTGTGCTGATGCTCTCTGCCAAGTGTACTCCTTTTCTAATTTTATCCAAAAACAGCTCACCTTTCTGGGATCCCAGTAATAAAGAATGTCACAAAAAAAAGGAGGCAGTATAATCAAGTAATTTTGGAAAAGGCCTTACACCTTATGTTTTACCTTCTCTTACAGATTTACTGTACACAGTAGTGCACTGAAGGAGCTGAGCATTCTTACAGTAAGGAAAAGTCCATCATATATTCTAATCCTGTGTTCCAAGTGGACCCTTTATTGGATTAACACAACCATATTTACTGGTACCCCTGCCCCTCAGAACCAACCTTAGGAAATGCTGTTCTCTATACATGTTGGAGTCCCTTTGCTTTGTGCCCATGACCTGATTTCTGTCTGTGTGATGGAGGTTAGAACTACGCTGCTGTCCTTGGATAGAGCCAAAGTCCCCTGGAGGGGCGTGCAAGAAAAGAACGTTATCTCATGTGCATGTGAAAGGGTTCCCTAAGAAAGAGTGATGGGATTTTAAACCAGCCTCTCAAAATTAATTTGAAGGATAACTCCAAAAGACCAGGTAGTATATTCCCAGTTAAAACTGAGTTTTCTAGTTTGCTATAAAGACACTCAATATATAACATGAAATAGAAGCTATATTCTTCCTATTTCAGTCCTATTCCAACCATTAAGTCTGGCATCAAGACAGTTTGTAATTCCCTTGATTAGAAAAACCAAATTTACATTTTCACCACAAATTTCTTTAAAATACAGTAACAACCATCACAATGATAAGAAGACATTTCTTAATACTGTGATGAACAAATACTACCCAAAGATACTTAGGAATATAGTTTCTGGTTTTTAACTCACATATTTTGTGTGGATTCTTACAGACTTAGACATTTTGTCAATAAAATACTGCCTGTAAAACACCATTATTTAAACTATTAGATTATTTAAATATAATATTTATGAAATGATAATTTGCTATATTGCTGTACTTCTTTAAAATTTCAAACAAAATAGTTTGATAATTTATCAAAAATGTCTGAAATGTTGAAGATACCTAATAACTAATTTATGGCATTTTAACGAGGCGCAAAGATTTTTATTGAAATGAAAATACATCTCTCTTATGAGAGGGGGTACCTGAAACTGGTATACCCCAATATTTGCTTCCTTTAACACAATAATCTTCAACATTACAAACCTTGCTTATATTTATTAACATAATTCAGATGTTCCAAGTTGCTAGAACCTTATTCTCTATAAGACCCACTCAGCAGTCATCTGAGCTCATCCCCACCTTTCAGTGACTATGCATCTCCCCCCACACCCCAGTTTGAGGAATCCTCATGGGATATATGCATGGATGATAAATCAGGGCTGAATATTAACTGCCCCCTTGGCCAGAAGCCCAGTCCAATCCCATGCCCTGCTCTTGTGCATACCACCTCTCATTTATCCATTCTGTCTTCACTTGGACCACATCAACTAACTTCCTCTTTATAAATTCCTTAGAAACACTGGCACAGGCCTGACATTCACTCCCAGAGAACAGATAAAAGCAAATGACAGTGTGTAATGAGGTGTTTCTGTAGGCACTGGGAAATGTTATATCATAAGCAAAGATTAAAATTGGACTCTAGAAATGGATATCCCCAAGATCTACAGGCTAAGCCTTCTGGCCATCTCCTTAGTCCCAACCTGCCAGGACAATGCACAGACTTGGCTATTCCCCAGGCCCATCCTGTCCCCATCCAAGTCACAGGTCCTTCATCATGGCTTTCCTGTCCTGAATCCTGGCTCCTATTCACCAGAGTCTAAGAAAAGAAAATCTTTTTTATTTCAACAGGATATAATTTATAATATGCACCTGTACCTAATACACACACACACACACACACACACACACACACACACACACACACACACACACAGAGTAAAGCAGAGAAATTTTGTTCCTCAAAGTCTTAAAGGCCTCTATTTTAGAATAACATTTCAGTTTTACTTTTACTGAAATAAAAAGCCCCATTGACATTTTCTTTCCCCAAAACAAAGGGACATTCTGCCCTCTTAGGTAAGTTAAATCTTCTCCTGAGAAAAAGAAAACATGCTGTCAACTTTAAAACAACAATTTCTCATAATTCCCCACCCCCATCAGCCATCAACTAAACACTTGGGACCAGTTTCAGATGGAACACACTGCTATATTAGAAATAGGTTTATTAAGTGAAGGGCATTGCGGGTGCTTAGTAGCAATGTATGGTTCCACACTAATTGTACATAACTCTTATGTAGTGCTAGGCACTAAAAATTCTAACTGAAAAATATATTAACATTTAACATCCTGCCATGGATACTGTTAGTGCCTCTCCTTTACCTAATCACAGGTAGGCACAAAAAGGTTACATGATTTCCCCAAGTAAGTCAGAACTGAGATTCAAAACCAGACATCCCTGTGAAGCAATCCTCGACTTCATGTGTCTTAAAGTAGCTAAGAATGTCAGGGACTACGACACTCTAATAGCCTGGTTCTGTGGCATAACTATTGGAAGTCAAAAGACTTGGGCTTTAGAACTTATAAAACTAAGTTTTTACTCAGTTATTTTCTTTAGCCCAATTTAACCCAAACTGATATTCTCCTGGTAATCCCTAATTGCTAGATGCTTTTTGGCAACTGAGAATTATTAAGGTCATTTTCAGCATTGTGGTAGACAGAAAAATGATCTCCCAAAAATGTCCTTGCCTGATTCCCCGGAACTTGTGAATATGTTATGGTACATGGCAAAAGGGACTTTGAAGATGTGATTAAGTCTATGGATCAGGAGATGTGGAGATCGGATTGTCCTGGGCCCAGTCTAATCACACGAATCCTTAAAAGTGGAGAATTTTTCATGGCTATGTCAGAAAAATGCAATGTGAGGACTCGACTGGCCATCATTAGGGCCATGAGACAAGGAATGTGGTAGCATCTAGAACCTGAGAACTGCCATCAGCTGACATCTAGCAAGTAAGCAGGACATCAGTCTTACAACCACAAGGAACAGAATGCTACCAACAACTGGATAAGAGGAAAAGAATGCTTCCCTAAAGCCTTGAGAAGAAATCTGGCCCTGCTGGCACCTTGATTTTAGTCTGGTGAGACTAAAAGCAGACTTCTGACTTTGAGAACTGTAAGATATTAATAATAAATTTGTATTGTTTTAAGCAATGAATTTTCTAGTAATTTATCTTAGCAACAGAAAACTAATATAAGCATCCAGAGTCAACATTTATAAGTGTCCACATGGCTTCATCTCCAGCATTTAGGAACTGGAAAATCGGCTAATTCTTTTGCCTTAATTAAAGACTATTAAAAGTGCTACCACCTTATCTCCGCAATATACCATCCTGCTATAGTTTCACATTGTACAACCCTGTCCAGGGTAATGCCACACATACTGAGCACACGCACAATGGTACTAAAAGTACTGCTATTAAAAATAGTTATATGTCGGGCTGGCTAATTGGCTCATTGGTTAAAGTTGGCTTGGGAGCACAAGTTCTAAGCAGCAGGGCCCCAGTTCGAATCCCACATGAGGGCCAGTGATACTGCACCCTCTAGAGCTAAGATGGTGAACAACAGCTCGACCTGAAGCTTGGCTGCTATGAGGCGACGGCGTAGGCTGCAGTGGGTTGCAGTGGGCTGCCATAAGCTACTGTGAGTGGCTGGCAGCTGGCATGAGCTGCTGTGAGCCCCGTGAGCAGCCTTCCAATGGCAGGCGACCAATCTACCTCAGCCGGGAAGAGCGCAATGATCACAATACCGACATGGACCAGTGAAGTGGCGTCCTCCACAACTAGACTGAAGAACAAAAGGACAGCATCTTGTCTGTTCCCCTTCTCCAATTCCCCAACACTGTTCCCCTCACCCAATTCCCCAATAAAATTAAAAAAAAATAGTTATATGTCACCTCTAACTCTCTCCATAAAATGACCACCTACATACATTTCATTACAAGGAGTCAATTTGTGGTAAAACCCAAATAAAAAGACAGATGGCTTTTCATCAAAGTAAAAAAATTGACTTGTTGGGAATGTCATCCTGTTGTGCCCCAGGCTCCTAAGGACACAGAATTTGATGTTAGAGAACCCATGTTTAATTTTTCCAGGTGTCCTTCCAGAAAAGGTGAAGGAACTGCATAGTGAAAATTGAAGATCCTCTATATGGAGATGACCCCTTGCTGTTCAAAAATTAAATGCTAATTTCTCCAGGGTGGTATTGTAAATATCCTCTCTATCTATATGAAATGGGCCAATGTGTTAATGTGAGGCATTATTCTTATCAAAAAAGTAATCCAAACTGCAAAGGACTATTCTAGTTCATTTGCAACAGTTCCTGTCAGTGTGAAGAATGAATGTTGCTACAAATTAGTTTTTAAACTGGTGCTACACACTAACATAATAAGTTTATTTTAGGATCTATTCTTCCAGTCAAGAAAATAGAAACTTTCTGTTGAGGAGTAACACCTATTCCCCACATTAATTTCATCAGATTGTTCTATCCTGGCTCCTAGGTCTATGAAATGTTTACTCTGGAGGAATGCTGTTTCTCCTTTGAACATCTGTTTATGTATAAACAGACCTAAATGGCCCCAGAGAAAGCACAGTGACATACTGCTTGAGCGATGGAAAGCTGGAAAAGCCAGGAAAGGCTTCAGAGTGGAGGTGATATTTCAACTATGGCTTCACAACTGTCATGGCACAGAAAGAGAGAGAAAGAGAAAGAGAAAGAGAGAGAAAAAGAGAGAGAGAGAGAGAGAGAAAGAAACGGAAGTAGAAGGACAAGTAGGGGCAGAATTTGGAGAAGGACACTGTTGAGAACAAGAGCCAGTGGTATGCAGTTTCTATGGTCTAAAGCAGAATACCTCCTATAATATAATAATATAAGAGGCATGTATCACGAATGCCCTACACTGAGCCTATATATTTTGAGATTGACTAGTTCAATACAGCTGAAAAAACATTAATCTGAAATTTCCTATAAAGTTTCTGTTTTGCATAGTAAAGATTCACTTTTGGGAAAAATCATCACTACCAAGTCCAAATAAGTTGTGCATTAAAAAAAAACAACAGTCTTTACCTCTGTATTGTCTATGAATATAACTATCTTATACTAACAAAGACTGGGAAAGCTATTTCAGTAAGAGTATATCATGACGGATTTTCTTCATATACCTAGCAGATGTATGTGCACCTTCTAAATGGGAAACTAAATGGTTTCTTCCACGTCAACAGAAATTGGTAATATATGGCTATTACTCTTATCCTCTTTGGACTGAGTCTCACATGCTTTAAAATGACAACATTTCAAACATTCAATTCAATTTAGGTAATCATCAGAAATGTCAGC
This sequence comes from Hipposideros armiger, assembly GCF_001890085.2. Taxonomy (NCBI): domain Eukaryota; kingdom Metazoa; phylum Chordata; class Mammalia; order Chiroptera; family Hipposideridae; genus Hipposideros; species Hipposideros armiger. The sequence continues at coordinate 607,914 of NW_017731431.1, forward strand.
TGCCTTTCAAAGGACCCTTGGAGTCCGCCAAATTGGTCTAGAAATCATGCATGGATAATTTTCATTACATGTGAGCTGACAGTCCCTGCCTCTGATCAAGAAAAATGCATTCCTGCAAAGGAGGTGTGTTGATTGTCTCAGGCTCAGCCTAATAATAAAAATAGCACAGAAGCAGAGGACAGGTGGTCAGTAAGGTTTTATTTTTCCTGTTATTAGAACCCTAACTTTGAAAAAATGAGAATTTCAATACTTTATACTTGTGTATTTTCTGAAAATATTAAAGTAAAAAATTTGGGGTCATAATCACAAAAAAAAAGATGCAATCTGATTTTTCAGCAATATTGGCCATATTCTCTTAGATTAAAAAAATTAAGTTCAAATCAAGAAATCTTTGGCCACCTGGAATGAGAAGATCTAAGTTTTGAAATAAATATAACGTGATAATACTCTGTACTGATAAATGAGCCCCTTCAGGAGGAACCCCAACAGAAACTGGGAAAGGCACTGTCCCCTTTTTGCTAAAAGGCTACCCTGCACGGGGCTCAACACAGCTGCAGAGCAGAGATGGGCCAGGTTTCGCCAGCTGAACACCTACCTCTGCAGCAGGCACAGGATACAGAGAAGGTCCTGACCCTGTCTGACTGAGATTTGTACCCACTGTACCTAGCACTAAGGCTGTCAGTAGTCAGTGACTCTCAGTTACATCAGAGCCTCTCAAACATGCAAGACTGGGGGATGCCCTGCCGCCTGCCGGGGCAGCCCAAGCTCTGGGCCAGCATCCTCATCCTTCCCTTTAACCCACTCAGTCGTATATAGCTGATTATTTTCTATTTGTGCCAAAGTCTGAAAAGTATTAGGAACACTGAATTAAATGAATGAATATCCCCATCAAGAAAGTAGCTAACAAACCTGGTCAAAAAAAAGATTGGTTCACAGCTTTTCACAAACATATTGTGATGACTAATAGTCAGCTGCATAAAATTCTTGAAATAACAATTTGGACAATATATTTTTTTAATGTTAAGATTTTTCCGAGGACCAGCCGAGTGGCGGCACATTGGTTAAGAGCTGGCTTGGGACGCCAGAGGGCCCCGGTTCGGATCCCACACGAGGGCCAGTGACACTGCCCTCTACAGCTAAGATGCTGAACAACAGCTCAACCTGGAGCTGGGCTGCCGTGACTCACCGGTGACTAGGCTGCAGCCCCTGCTGCAGTGGGTTGCCATAGGCTACCGTGTGTAGCCAGCAGCCAGCGTGAGCGGCCAGCAGCCGCCGTGAGCAGCCATCCAGAAGCTGGCGACTGATCTGCCTCGCCCGGGAAGAGCGCAGTGATGGTGCCAACTTGAGCCAGTGAAGCAACGTCCTCCACAACTAGACTGAAGAACAAAAGGACAGCAACTTGTCTGTTCCCCTTCCCCCAATTCCCCAACGCTGTTCCCATCCCCCAATTACCCAATAAATCTTTAAAAAAAAAAAAAAGATTTTTTCCGAAAATTTTAAGAAAAAATTAGACTTCCTCACAGAGCGGAAAAAGTGTAGAATACAAAGCAAAAATTTAATTGGGTAGCATAGCAATAATATTGTAGTATATCAAAGTTAAATAAAAAATTTAATGTTTTCAAAATAGACAGTGTGGTTTTATGGAATACATACTTTCCAAAAAGAAAACCGTCTTAAAATGTTAGTTTAACTGTTAGGGATTTTTTCTTTTCAAAATAATTACTTTCAAAGTCTAAATATTATTTTCTTTATTTAAAATCAAGGCATAGAAAAATTTAATGTTTTAAATTTATTAAAAACATTTTGTTGTTGAAATGAATACTCTTTACCTCTGCTCTCAAAGCAGTAGCTACAGGATTCTGTGACATCCCGGTGCTGATGTTTACTAAGCAAGGCCAGTTACAATTTTGAATTCCAGGTCAACATGTGTAGGAGAAAACATTCAAGGAATAACCTGTGAAGCACTTAAAACACTACATGTTAATGTAGTTGAAATTTCTAATTCTATAAAAAGGATGAAAGAACGTACTGTAGCATTTAACAAGTAACTATAACTTGCCTATGTTCAGACACAAAAGATTGTGCTTAGAGACCAAAATGTGCATTTATTTATAGAAGTGAAAAAGTCAAAATGTTAATTAAGGCAGGGTTAACAATGAAAAAAATAATGATCCCACAAGAGCAAAATGTGGGTAGACTATCTTAACTAATCAGGCCAGTTGTAGAAAAAAAAAAAAATTACTGAAATCTCAGTGGTGCTAAGCGCCATACTGCCACACTGCTATACTGTTAATTTACACTTGGTACCATCCTGTCAGATTTTCTAAAAGTATTTACTCCATTAAATGCACAATAAATATATCAAAATTTGTTTGCAATCAATAAGTGTCCTCAAAAGGTACAAATTGATTAACACGTGCTTATGCCTCACCAAGTTTCCCATACCTATTATGATTACCTAGATTCTAATATGATGCTGAAATTAAAATTATGTACACAAGGAAAAAACAGACATACACTCAGAATTTGCTCATGCGTTCCTATGCAATGGTTTGATTACTCGGTTACATAATTACAGCTTAATAAGCATGTCATTTTTACTCACTCATACTCTCAGCCTCATCTAGGCATGTATACATAAGCAAAACACTACAGTGTTTCCTTTAGAATTGTTTCACAATCAGTCCAATAGTTCAACTAAACCACATATTGCATTTATATCATAACGTGCTTCAATCAGGCGATTAACTTTACTCTGTCTTAGCTATCCCCCAAATTGTGTTTGTTTTAGTATATTTTTATGTACGAAAGTCATATTTTTTTCTTGCCTGATTAAAAAAATCTGAAAAGATTAAAAACTTTTAATATTTAGATATAAAAATGTACATTGCTAAAACCAAAAAGTCTTACTCATTAATGCAAGAACTCTAGTTATAAAACAAGAACTATAGCAAATAGCTTACATTCTTCTTTAACCTACTTTTTTTTCTAAATTAAAGTTGTATTCACACATCAATGCATGTATGCACATACCAAATATATATTTGAAACTGAATTAAAATGTTATTTTCTTTCTTTCAACAAAATTATTTGAGCATTTACTATACCCCAAATATTGTTCTCTATTTGGAGTGGATATAGAAAATGCGTATTTCAGAAAATTACTCTTTATTTGACTAAATTTAACTATGCTTTTTAGAATTTGATTTTCAGAACAACTCTAGTGGATGGCGTGTCCCTCTCCACCCTCTGTCCCCCTCCCCCACCCCCTCCCAGCCCTACCACCACGTAGTGGAAGCTACTGAATATTCAGTCTAAGCACGTTTGAGTATAAATTATTCCAAGGACAACATTCCACCTCAAATTGAAAATATTTCAGTATCTAATTCTGGGTTCTACTGAAGCATTTCTGGGTCCTAGGAGTTCATAATATCTTTTCGTATTAATTCAGGGCCATTTGCAATCAAAATTATAATGTTAGTGACGTTTTCCTTTAGTGTTTTCTCATATGTACATTCTCCTTTCAACATTTTTCTTCCTTTTTTCAAAAATCTGTCCCTATTACTATCAATACTCAACAACCTAAAGCTATCTGCTATCTATGGCCCACAAGACCTGCCCTGTATTTGAAGCACCTCATATTCCAGATCAAGCTCATGAATCAAACATGACAGGTTACCTCCTCTTTCAAATAATGTGAGTGTTTATTGTGGACCTGCTCTGGACCCCTTTGGGACATCTCAGATGAACCTGGTGGCAGCTCATCTAATGAGCCAAGCAAATGTGTTACTGGGTCCTACTGGGATAATGAATTACTTTCACAGTAAATATGTTGCATATTAGTAAGAGCTTCCTGGAGATAGTGCCTTAATCCGTAAAAATGACTGGAGTACTTGGAATTTCAGGTACCAGGACAAGCCTACATTTAAAGATCTTTTCAGACCTAGAATGGACTTTGAAGACGGTCTAGTCAAACTCCATTTACAGCACCCCAGAAGTGTTACATGATCTGGCTGAAATCTTACATCTGGATTCTAGAGAAACCAACATTTAAATTCCAGTTTTCTTGTTCTCTAGCCTTTTGAGTTTCCACTTCTCAACTCAGGATAATCTACTAACTAATTAATTCAATTATATATTGAGCAGACCCTGTGCTTGTGGAGTTGAAATTCTCATGCTGATGACATCAACGCTCAGAAGTATTATATTATAATGCAAGCAGATCACATACAGACATAAAATAAGTTGTCCCACCAAGTCATAAATAGCATTCTTTTCTCTCCTACTAAATATTCAATGTATTTTAATGGGTCACAAGATTAATGTGGGCTTATGTCATGTTTATATGAAGATTTCTAAATCAACCCATTACTTACCTGTATTATCCAGGGAGATGGGCCACTACACAAGAAATCAAGAAAATTACTGAAACTTCAATTTATAAGAACTCCCAAAATGTCCATGTTCCATTGAAATTAACTGGGGAAGTACGAATCTAACCTATGTCTAATTATTTCATAACACTATATCTATAATACTGTTAGAATAATGTAGAGTGGTGCATAACATGTTAGAAGCAGGGAGACAGAAACAATTCAGCAGAAAATTTGAGCAATCAGAAAATAAGTTAAAAAAGAATGAATTACCACTCCCAAACCAAATTTTTTTGAGATTTTTTTTCCTTCTCCCATGCCAGTCACATGATAAGCACTGCCCTGAACTATGTTTGAAGAAAGGGGGTTAGCATATATAATACATCACTAAAATTATTGTAACTAAATAGAACAAACATTTCTAAACACATTATCCACCTTTTCCTTTTTCTTATTTTTTAGACATTCAAACCAAGCAAAAATAAGCAAATCAGCCTACTTTGCCAGAAAAAGCCTCTGCCCCTTTTCCTTATCCCAGCCTGGCACACCCCACAAAACCCTGTGCCCCACACACAACTCCCCAAAATCTAAATCCAATAGACAAAATATAAAGAAATTTTAAAATTAGAGGGCTTTATGAAATTATTTCAAACATCGGTTAAAATTCAGAATTATATGAAAAAAAAAGACATTAAAGAAAAATCACTTTTGAAAAGTAACACATTGGCTGTGTATAAAACTTTTTGTGAATGTTCAGGTATGTGTGAAGAAATTCCAGGATCCTCAACATAATTTGAAGGTTTTGTAAGACAAGGATCTCCACATGTTAGATGTATGGAAAAGTCTAACAGGCTATAACCGAGAATAAAACAAACCATTTAACTAGTCAGACATCCTCGAAATCCAGTGACTCCAATAGCCCAATTAGGAGAAAAAACCTTAATATTAAAATATCGATGTTGATTATCACTGGTACCTACTTATTGATGCATTGACACCGTGGCCTGCTCCGTTTTATTTATTAGTTTTCTGTCAGCTTTACGGACAGCTTCCTTCCTCATTCCTTTATTTTTTGTGTGAGGAAAAAGAGATTTCACAGTTAGAGCTAAATCCTAACTTGGGACTAAAACTGGACTTCTGATCAGTTGGAATTCAGTGCAAATTAAAGACAATTACAGTATTTCTAACCTAAAAAACAAAAACCTAATGGTTACAAAATCTTGTAGCAGTATGGGAAAATGTGTATAATTTAATTTTTCACGAAAAAGCCAGATAGAAAATTGTTTATGAAAAATAAATGCATAAAAAACTGAAAGAAAATAAACTAAATTGTTAATAATTACGTTAAGAATATAAGGTTGTAGGTGAGATTTTTTTTTAATTTTTTCTATTTTCCAGATTTTCTGTGATATCATTGTTTAGCTTCCATTATGAAAATGTTTAATTAGAAAAGTAGACTAAATTATTAGTATGTTATTAAAACCAAAATTTTCTTTAGGTTTCCTTAAGGTGAGCATTATGTTTTACCACAAACATTATCCATATACGACAGAGTATTTCCATTCTGATTTAGCAATGTCACCATATTGCTCTAAGAACAGATCATTCACTCTCTTTCATGGATGGCATACGAGTTCATACCTTAAGAACTGATCACTATTTAATGGAAAAGGTGGGAAATAGTTCTGATGATCATACATTGTTGATCTGACTTACAATCCTAAATTGGAGCTAAAAATGAATTTCAATGAAATACAGCTATTGTCAGATGAAGAATTATACAAACGATCATGATCAATGTCTGCAAATCTTAAGAACTCACCACACTTATATCCATATGATTAAATCTCTCCCCTGCACAGAGCACTAAAGCTGAGGCTCCTATAATCCTCACAAGCTCCTCCCAGTAGGTTCATGCCTCACTGAAGGAAAAAACCAGCTGTGATTTCCGTACAGAGAAATGTATTGGAACGTCTCTCTAACACGACCACATAAAGAGCGAAATCCAGCAAAAGCTAATAGTTGGATTGGACCTTCCCAGGGTTTAGTTCTGGGAATTCTAAAAGGAGCTCCATATAGGACATGTTATAGTAAGCGGTCTCATGGCCGGGCCTATTGCTACAACTGGTCAGTCTCCTGTGTTGAAATCTGAACATTTAAACAGAAGGCATAAAACAGCACCAGTGGCTTGTCTGGGATAGCTGAACTAGTTTTCCAGGTTCTTACCCGGCTGGGAAAGTCTTGCATGCTTGGCCATATTCACGTGAGGGCTGGAGGTTTGACAGTAGTGATTCTTACTGGCATCTCATGAATTTATATTGAATTTTGTAGAATGCTTTGAAAATGCTCCCTCCCATAAATCACAGATCATTCTACTGTCATTAGAATCTATGATTATAAACAAATAGCTTTTGGTATTCTGGAATTTTAAAACTCTGAATAGCTTCTTTGTCTTAAAGGGAAATTTAAAAAACAAACAAACAATTTTATACAAAATCAGATGCTTTAAATCTGCAATGGTAATGCTACCAATCTAAGAAGACTATGGAAGAGGAGGAGGGGCAGGGGGCGGAGGGAGCAGGGAAACAGGCCTGCTCGCTTCAGTCTGCAGTAGGGATGAGTCAATTTTGCCTCTTATACAAAGTGTGAGTCCAGCTTCTCCTTTGTTTCCTTTCCTATTTCATGGAATGATTATTTTGTGTTTAGCATTTTTTTTTTAAGATTTTTATTTTTTAATTGGGGAATTGAGGAAGGAGAACAGCCAAGTTGTTGTCCTTCAATCTTAGTTGTGGAGGGCACAGCTAGCTCAGCTGCAAGCCCAGTCGCCATCCAGCCGGCCATCGGCAGCTCACAGCCACTCAGCTCAAGGTGCCGTGTTCAATCTTAGTTGCGGGTGAGTGTAGCCCACCATCCCATGTGGGAGTCGAACCAGCAACCTTGTTGTTAAAAGCAAGTGCTCTATCCCCTGAGCCACCCGGGTGGCAGCTCAGCTCAAGGTGCTGAGTTCAGTATTTAGTTGTGGGTGGGCATAGCCCACCATCTCTAACAGGCAACCTGGTTAGGAGCACGTGCTCTCACCAGCTGAGCCATCCTGCCACCTGTTGGCAGCTCAGCTTGGGGCGCAGCGTCACTGGCCCATGTGGGAATCGAACCGGCGACCCTGTTGCTCAGAGTTCGTGCTCTTAACCAACTGAGCCACTCGGCCAGCCCTGTGTTTAGCATTTCTTGATTACAGTAGTCACCCCTTATCTGCCATTTCACTTTCCGTTGTTTAAGTTACCTGTGATCAACCGTGGTCTGAAAATACTAAATGGAAAATTCCAAAAACAAACAATTCATAAGTTCTAAATTACACCATTTTGAGTAGTGTGGTGAACTTGACTTGGTACTATGCCACGGTTTCAGGTATCCACTGGGGGTCTTGAAACATCCCCGGTGGGAAAGGAAAACTACTGTGTCTCCCTTTTTATATCTTATGCTTTGTTCAAACAATTGGGAACCCTCAAAGCCTGTCACTGGGAAGTAAGTTAATGTTTCATATAAACTTTTAAAATTGTACATTTTTGAAGGAACATATCAATAAAGCAAGAAGGGAAAATTAATACGATAAAATGTAATGTGTATGTGCTAAAGGGGTGCTTATAAAATCAAAGTATAGACATAAAGCACATAGAATGCAAGAGTCTATATATTTAATAACATAATATTCTGGGGGTCATTTCCTATAGATATTTCAGGAGAAAAATATTACATGTGTTTTGCTCTAGTGACTGGAAAATCACAAACAAATTAGACAATTTGAATTTATCACAACTAATAAACTATGGAAACTTTTCCTTATTAAACTACGTTAACATTATCGATTTCAAGCATATTTCTGACAGTTCAAATACATTTTGGGGCCATATAACAGGTTTGCAAATCTTAATGGTTTCACATTTTTCTGAACCATTATAAGAGTATAACATGAATATTTAAACAGCTTAGCTTTGATTTAAATATATTATATTTGCTCAGGATATGCTGGCAGCAACCCAAAATGTAGTGTGATACCCTCAAAGCTGGCAATTCAAAACTCATTTAAGAAAGCAGATAATATGGGCTGGCAGCATTAAAGCAAATAAAGTCAATTAATTTTTTTCTTAATTTGTTTCTTCTAGCTTGAAATTGCCAGGGATAGATAAATCTGAAGACATATAAATAAAAAAAATTAAAAAAAAGAAATTACTGGGAAGGGAAAACAAAACAAGGATGGAAAAAATCTAAAGCTGCTATTTCTTATTCTGATCTTAATAGTGGGTTACAGTTGAATAATACCATTATTATTGGAGGACACTGAAATGTAGAGAGGGAAATCCATACTGAAAACTTTAATACGTGTAAAGTCAGTACATCATTTTCACAAGCAATACCCTTAAGAGAAAGTTTTTTTTAGCACTATTACGTTACAGAAAACTGCATTTTATAGTAATTGAAAGATGCAAACTTGCAAAAATAAAACTGTCATTTGCTTTTATTACCATTAATCATATGGTTTGAATTTTGATCGCTTGTTGAAGCTGAGACTATTAAATGGTGAGATATTTCAACAGACCACTTTCAAGTAGTATTCTCAATGTTTCATCACCTCTTTTCAACTCATTTTGGCTTACTTTGGTACTGTAAGACAGTTTTTTTTAAAGATGGGAAAGTAATAAAGAAGCACATTGAAATGGAAGCTTAACCTGCTCTCCAATAAAAATACAGTTTGCATTATTTAGTTTTTGCTTGAAGGTGCTTCAATTTTTGATGCCTAGAACTGACTCACCTTAAGTGTTGAGCAAACATATCTTTCATACTATCATTGCCATGATTTTAGGGGAAAAAAAATTCATAAAGTGAAGTAGTTTTGAGGGAACTTAAAAGCAGTGTCTTATTTTATACTTTGAGAGCAACAGTTCTCAACCCTGGCTACACACTAAAGAACTTAACAAAACAAAAACACATGCTTGCACTGCAACCCCAAATAATTAATTAACAATGTCTTTGGGTGAGACCTCAGGCATTAGTTTTTAAAAGTTCCCCAAGTGATTCTAATATTCAGCCAGGCTTAAGAACCACTACTTTAAGGTTAAGTTATTATTAAAATGTGAGTAAGGTTTTCACTACTGCTATTAGTTAATAAATAAAGCAGTCTAATCTTTAATTAAATCAGGACATCACACCATGCTGATTATCAATACTGTAGCCATATATCTTGAAGATGGTGTTTTAACATATGGAGATCCACATACTTCGCTTGTATATCCATATGCTCTGTTTCTATGTTTTTCAAAATACTATTTTAGCCCCTATGTCACTTTCATAAGAAATGCACCCTCCATATTTTATGAATTGATTAATAGAGGGGTATTTAAATTATTCATAAATACCATGATTTAAATTAATGAAAATATTATTTCAAGCTATAATTCATGAAAAACTATTTATTGGGATGAGTTATCAGATACTAGTTTGGATATTAGGGGATACTTTTTCATACTGTAACAGATAATACTGGATATCAAGAGTATCTCCATAGGAAGGTTGAAATAACATAAAACAAAAGTAGTGTAAGAGAAACTTTCTAATATTTACTAAAAGAGTAATAAAAAGGAAATTGACATTTGGAAGACACATCCTCTGGCCAGTCACATTAAGTATATTATTTCACCTTTCTTAAAACAAAATAAAACAAAACAACTGAGAGGTAGGTACCACCCACCATCAGAATTGAATAATGTGGTCTCAGAAAAATTAATAATTTGTCCAAGTTCACACAATATTTAAGTTAAACAATAGAGTGTAAATCCAGATTTTATTCTATACTTTTTTTCCTACCACTTCATGCTGTCTCCAAGAAAGAGGGTTTTTGTATGGCTAACTTTCATTAGGACAACAAAAACAAATAATCTTAAAAGAAATGCCGTAAGTAACCCAATTCCATTCAACTAATTTACTGATTGCCTAATACAATCAATGGCTACTAGTAGCTATGAAAGATATAAGATTGAAACCCATCTGCCATCTGCCTTCAAGGATATTATTATATACATAAGAGTTGATGATAAAATATATTAAGGTCTATAAAAGAGGTATAAACCAAGAAATGCTATAGCAGTGCAGAGGAATGAGAAATTAATTTTAGCATCAGCAGTCAAGGAGGCTATGGGGATGACATTTGAGCTCCACCATGATTAAGCAGAATTTCTGCAGGACAAGGGATATGAGAAAACCATGCAATGATTAGTGTACAAATGGAAAGAATGGTTTAGAGACTAGTAAGAAGTAGTGAGAGCTGGCTTAAGTGTACTCATACAACACATGAAAAGATAGAGCAGGAAAGGAGACTCATTGTCACAGGATTAAAACCAAAAGACCAGAAAGCTACTTTAAAGATGATAAAGTAATATTCTCTTTTTTTACATTGTGAAAACTGAGGTCCAGTGATGTTTAAAGTTTCACCAAGTATCACACTGGTAATAACTGGCAGAACTATACACAAAAAATAAATCTCTGGGCCAGCCGGGTGGCTCAGCTGGTTAAGAGCTCACTTGGGAGCGCCAGCTCCGAGCAGCAGGGCTGCGGTTCGGATCCCACATTGAGGGCCAGTGATGCTCACCCTCTACAGCTAAGATGCTGAACAACAGCTCAACCTGGAGCTGGGCTGCTGTGAGTCATAGGCGACTGCGTAGGCTGCAGCAGGGCTGCAGTGGGCTGCCATGAGCTACCGTGAGTGGCTGACAGCCAGCGTGAGTGACTAGTAGCCAGTGTGAGCTACCGGGAGCCGCCAATGATCAGTGACCAATTGCCTCACCTGGGAAGAGCACAATGATCATACCAACATGGGCCAGTGAAGCGACGTCCTCCACAACTAGATTGAAGAACAAAACAGCAATTTGTCTACCTGCCTTTTCTCCTTCCCCGATTCGCCAACGCTGTTCCCCTCCCCCCAATTCCCCAATTAAAAAAAAAAATCTAAAAATAAATAAATAAATAAATCTCTTACTCCCCTTCTCTCTGTTCCTTCCCCCATGTCTTCCTGCTCCCCCTTGCTCTAAGCTGATCCTGAAATTGCCCTGGACCAGAATCACACCTTTGATCTGGTTTTGAGACCCCAAAATCTCTGGTGTATTCATTGGCTTTCAGTCTGCCACATTTCTAAAACTTCACAGAATCAATAACAGCAACAAAGAGGGCAAATGTCGCAAATGATATATTACCATATTTTAATAAGGTTAATTCCCAAACTTATTGAAAATTCATGTAAACAAAGACTCCATGATACCTCTTGTCTTTTTCTGCATTCACTCTCTAGATCTATTGCTACTGAGCTACAAGATTTTATGCCATCTGTATATGACTTGTGTTTTCCCAGATTTATTTGTTTTCCACATTACAAGGCCATGAACTCTTCAGGTCTTTACATACCTTACCTGATGAGATGCAGGATAGCTTTCAATAGAATCAGTAATATTTTAGAGTCTATTAGTCAATGTACTGAACAGCATATTTATCAGAAAATTTATTAGGAACACAGTAAAACAATTCTACTTTAGGAAGTCATAATGTGATTTCCCTTACAGTTTTCCAAACTGGGAATGTTCCCATTTTCAGATTTTTTCCAAAGTTTATCTTTCTATTGTTAGTCTCTGTACTTCAAGAAAATCATGTTCAAAGTCTTCCTATCAGATAGTTCTTTTTATATATTTTGAAATATGTATTAAGGCTGCTGAAATATGTGGAAAGGGTTATTTGGTTAACAAATATATTCAAAGTATTCTATCATTGATACTAAACAATGTAATTTTTCAACAAAAATACTTTAAAAGCCTCTCTGTGTAAATAATTTAAGTAAAAAACTTATTTTCATAGATTAATTGTACTTTGCAGAAAATTTGTTAGATACTTTGATTCATTCTAAAAATGTTGACTAAAATGATTTGTTCTAAATCCAAATATGAGTTATAATAAATGTTAATCAATAACACAATTTCTTCAATTTCCTCACTTTGGCATTGTTGGTGTGCCATACATCCAGATAAAAAAACAAAAATTCAACTACCTAAGGACCTCAAATTATTCAAATGTGAAAAACCATGTTGACAAAATATTTGCATATAGTAAGCCTTTTATTGGCATAAGCATTGAAGTAAAAATCAAGAAATTTTAAATATTTTTATATAAATCATATACACACATTCAGTATATTATTTCAAAATTCTAATTAAGTTAACTTTCACTGTATTGTTGGGAAATACATTTGTGCATGACTGAATACAAATTCATAATGTAGGACTTGACAGAATATGTCAGCCCTTTCATAATCATAACAGAATTAAACCCCCTTTATCCTACTCAAGCAAATTGATCTTCAGTATCTGAACATTTATCAATACATTCAAGGCACTCACCAGACGATTTACTGCTAAATTGATTATCACCCAAGCTTTGTCAAAAGTGTAACTGAGATAGTAGGCATTTCAAAGGGGTGGGCCAGCCACCTTTTGATAATTAGCATTATATTGCTAGATAATTAATATTGCTCTCACAAAAGCCTAACCACATTATATTTTAATATTAAGTCCTTGAATTATTAATGGGAACGATCTAGAAATAACCAAAAGTGTTCTAAAAAAGCCATTGTTAAGGCCATTATCCATTCTGCTGTTACTATTTCTTATGTACGCCCTTTATGCAAGTATGTACTGTATATACAAAAAAAAGATGTCTTCATGTATCAGATTGTTATATATACTGCTGTTTCATATTGCCCTGGCTTCCAGGATGCCTAGAGCTAAGTTATATTTTATGTTGATTTCAATTATAAATACATTAAAAAACTTAAAAATATAGAGTAATGTGAATTATAAGGTAAAAATGATTTTTCACTCTTAGAAATAAGGAATATACACACTGCCAGTTTGTTGGTTAAATAACTATTTTTTTTAATTGGTATTTTTGATTACTAGTAAGTTTTAAAATATTATAGTAAATCAATTTCATTTTTATTTCTTATAAAAAGAATTTGTATTTCGGGCTGGCCGAGTGGCTCGTTGGTTAAGAGCTGGCTTGGGATGCCAGAGGGCCCGGTTCGGATTCCACATATGAGGGCCAGTGACACTGTCCTCTACAGCTAAGATGCTGAACATGAGCTGGGCTGCCATGAGTTGCCAGTGATGGCATAGGCTACAGCCCTTGCTGCAGTGGGTTGCCATGGGCTACCGTATGTAGCCAGCAGCCAGCATGAGCGGCCAGCAGCCACTGTGAGCGGCCATCCAGAAGCTGGCGACTGATCTGCCTCAGCCAGGAAGAGAGCAATGATGGTGCCAACTTGGGCCAGTGAAGCAATGTCCTCCACAACTAGACTGAAGAACAAAAGGACAGCAACTTGTCTGTTCCCCTTCCACTTCCCCAATAAAAATCTTTAAAAAAACAACAACAAGAATTTGTATTTCTGGGTATGTGAATTTTCTTTCCTCATGTTCTTTAGTAATTTTTTTATTAATATTTAAACATATTTCTTGTAAATTCACAAGAGCTCTACATATAATAATGGCATTTGATACATTTCTTTTCAATATTTTCTGTGCTTGTTTTTACCTTTTAATAGCATTCAAATGTCCCAATAACAATTATTGAATAAGCAAGCCTTCTTATTCTCACTAAATGAATCATACAACCTGTCTTACATATCATTTGTTTTCTAAAGCTAAGATCAGTTTTGACTTCCTATTCAGTTATGTTGACTTAGCAGTAAATCAAACGTCTAATTACCATAACTATATGAGCATGGATGGTTAGAATACTTATTCCTTTTATTTCCTAGATAATTTTCATGTTTACTTTTCTTTTTAAAAAGTTATTATAAGGAAGCCATTTAGGTAACTCAAATAGTAAATTCATATTAAAATATTCAATTAAGATACAAATACTTCAATGGGGAGAGGGGTGGTAGAAGAGGGAAAGGGGGATCAAATTTATGGTGATGTATTATAGAAATATACACTTGAAACCTGCATAATTTTACTAACCAATGTCACCCCAATAAATTTAATTTAAAAAAAATACAAATATTTCAATACATTTATTGCATTTACCATTGCTATTAATGTTGTCAAATCTTAGGTATTATTTTTGCCCAAAAGTTTATAAACATTTTTTTAATTAGTTATTTCTAAAATTACTCTCTCATGTTGGACTCCTGAGGTTGTGACTACATTAACACATGAAACACAAATAATAATCCAGCAAGTTAATGAAAAGACTTAATATACATAACCTTCTATTTCTATAAATTGACCTGCTGTTTCAGTCTTTTACCCTCTTATATCATATACCTGAGTAAGAACTGCATGTTTCAAAACTGAAAGGACTTTAAATCATTTACTCAAACTACCATTTTCTGATGAGCACTTAGAAACACTGGGGTTGAAATGGCCACTCTGATAGAATAACCTAAGAACCAGAACGCACATTTTCTTCGGACTCAGTATTGTCCCCACTCTACCATGAGCCCATGTGAAGTCACTTCATAGACTGCATAGATGCCTGACCAATGCACTATAAATCTGAAGCTGAAGTAGAATAATAGTGAATGTCAACTATAACTAAATATATAGGTATAGATAGTCACGGGACGTGGAGTACAGCATAGGGAATAGAGTAAATGGTATTGTAACAGCTAAATACGATGTCAGAGGGGTAGTAGCTTAGGGAATGGGTTATCACTTTATGAAGGGTTTAAATGTCTAACTATTACATTGCTTTATACACCTGAAACCAATAAAAAAATGAAAAATAAATAAATAAATCCCAGTTCACATATGGTATGCAAAAAATAAAATGACACTTCATTACATGTGTCAAATTCCTAATTGGCTCATTGAAGTTGGTATTTCATATGATTTCTCTAACTGCTGATGTTGTATGAACTGTGATTAAAACTATTAATAAAAAAATCTTTCTGAACAAATAAATGAATCTTTGCATATTAAGAATGATATTTATTTCTACCATAGTAAAAAACATTAATGTATCAGCAAACTATCCTGCCCTGGGGGATATATCAATTTCAAGTTCATTCAGGTGGAGCCTGATTGTTAATGTCATGTATATGATACGCCATAACCTATACATATAATCAAAAAGATAAATTAATAACTAAATAAATATGAATATTATATGTTAACTTAAGCACATTGCTTACCTAACAGATGGACATCACAGTTTATATATAATGAAGTTAATAAAACATAGTCCTCCTGATTAAAGACACACACCAGCACATATAAACTACAGAATTTTATTTAAAACACAATTGCAACAGAAGAGCAAACAAAGACTTAGAAGAATCATATCCTATATACACTGACAACTAGTTAAAAAACAAAAGTAAGATTTTTTTTAAAAACTAAAATATCAAGAAAGCATTGGTGCATCCTTCTTCATTTGTTACTAATATAGACTAATTCCCGTTCCCATCATTGCTTGCTTAGGTCTAGTCTCTCAAGCAATCTACATGTTCCCATTCTAAACTCCTTCACTATCAATCCTTCATACAACAAATA